>NC_081569.1:41403052-41650767 GCF_022355385.1 Mustela nigripes | reverse complement strand
AGAGAGAGAGAGAGAGAAGCAGGCTTCCTGCGGAGCAGAGAGCCCGATGCGGGGCTCGATCCCAGGACCCTGAGATCATGACCCGAGCCGAAGGCAGCAGCCCAAACCACTGAGCCACCCAGGCGCCCCTCAAACATTGTTCTTCATCCAACCTGATCTTATATCAAAAAGCATTTCCTGAACTCTTCGTGATGTCCGATTTCTCTGGTAACTATGAAATGGACTGCAAATTAAAATCTCTTAAATTGCTCAGTATTTCCTGCTAAGTACTTCTGGATTTTGTAGCCAGGTAATGCAAAAGCAGATGTTCTCCTGAATTCGTTCAGGAGGGTTTCTCCAAGGGCACTGACTGCCTACAAACATCTTATGGGAGGATTCCTTGGTGTGAAACTTCTCTAGCAAATTCTGTATCTCTAATGAAATTTCTAAGCACACATAAGTTGCAGTCTGTAGAAGAGTCTCTTTGATGATCTGAACTCTTGTTTTAGAAGGTAATGAAGACATATACTTAAAAAGATAACAAGTGTTATGGAAATAATGATTAAACTAAGTCTTTATGCCCAATTTTTCTCATTTTTTGGTTTATAAATTAGGAATAGGGCAGTAGAGTTACATCTTTTTTTTTCTTGCTTTATTCATTCTTTAGATGTCATCACCCAAATTTTATCTCTGACCCCTGAAGATTCCATGTAAACCATCACAGCACAGGCGGGCTGCCCATCTCAGGTGAGAGTGCTTGGAATAATTAGCTTTTGATTTTGTAACCACACCAATTTAATAAGGAAGAACCCACAGAGAGCTTAATCAACCTCACAACGTCTCTTTTACAACTCCATTTTGCCCTGACTTACCACCGGCTCTTTCAATAAACATGAGCTTGTGAAAGAAAAAGCTACATAAAATTTTATACTTCTCATATTCTGTTTTCCTTTTTAAGTTGCAAACTCAAGGCTGATTGTACTGCACTCCAACCAAAAGACCCCCTCAGGCAAGAAACACATTATGGGAAGCTATTTATGAGGTTTAAATTATCCATATTAACATTCTTAAGATTCAGCAGTGTGGTTTCTGGGTGCCAGATCCAATCCACAGTGACGATGTTTCGATGTTTCCGTGTTGGGTTATAGAGTTGACGGCATAGACTCTCTTAGGGAAAAAATGCCGAGTGAAGCCACAGGGCTGGAAGACCCCCGGAGGAGTTAACTAATCTATCCCCCTGCCTCTGGCAGGACCAAAAGCAAAACCCATTTGGGTACCAGCACAGGTCTACATGCTTGTTTTGTTTGCAAAACCTGATTGGTTCCATCTCTTTCCATTTTTTAAGTGAGAGCTGTAGGCACAGTGTAAGAAAAAATTACTAGTATATATAGACACACATGTATACAGTCAACCCTTGATCATTAAGTATTTATGAGAATTCTCCTCTTTTAAAAGGACATAGGCCCAGAGAATTAACCCAGTGTAGGTAAAAACACAGTGTATGTTCATCAGGACCTTACAGTTTGGTTATGAAGACATGACATTCATGAGGGGATTCACATTTTAATTCAGGACAGCACTGGCTTGTGTTGACATAAGTATTAGAGACCTAATTTGTATAAGCACTGACAATTCTAATCACATTCACTTGGATTTCTAGTTCTTGTATACTTTCATGTCCTGGGAATCCATTCCCAGCATTTTGAAATTACAAAAGCTTGATTTTACAGAGGTTAGAGACATCCAATTCTTTTCTCTTGAATTCTTGCCCAGAAATATATCTGCTCTCTCTATCCCTATCCCATTGCTAGAAATTAGTAGTGCCACCAGTGGACTGGTGTAAGAGACCCAGGAAAATAGGACCCAGGCCCCCCTGTAAGGTTTTGGTTCAGGGCATTCCCTTGGGCTAAGGGCAAGACTTTTTTAATTGGGGAGAAATGGTTAATGGTCCCTCATTCCGGTCTCTCCTCAGGTAAGGTCAGCAGACTCCTACTTGGGTCAGAAAGAATGGAATTATACAGAAAGCTGGATAGGAAAGAAACCATTAGTTCATGCACTCATTCAGTGGGCTAATATGGACTAGACTCCGGAGCTACAAAGACAGGTGGCACTTAGCTCTTGTGTGTGAAGAGCTCACCTCTGATGCTGTGGCAAAGATAATAATAATAGAGACAAGGACAAGGTGTAGTGTGGGAGCCAGGAGGGAGAAGGATTGTATCAAAGAGGTCTGCAGAATGTTTCATAAATTTTGTAATATTTAAACTGGGCTTTGAAGGATAGGAGATTTCACCAGAGGGAGAAGGTTCAAGACTCATTCTAGACAGAAGGGGCGTTGTGTGTCAAGTAGTGGCCGTGGAGCAGGGTGTGGTCAGGGGAAGTAAAGGGGGAGAGGACCTGTGCAAAGGGTTTGAGTTTGGAACAGCAGTTTGGTGGCCCTTTCAGAAAGCATGGTTCGGGACTTTGGATCTGACCCAGACAGAAGGTCAGGATGGGTATCAGATTAAGCTCTTAAACAATAAAGGGCATGTCTGGGTTCATGCTTTGGGAAGATTACTCCAACAGCCAGTGTGTGGAGGAAATATGGAGGTGAGAGAAGCTCAGAACAGGGAGACTGGCTTGGAGGCCATGGCAGTAGTCCAGTGAGAGAAGATGAAGGTTGGACCACACAGGACAGGGAGTGGCCTCCCGAGATGGTTGGCATCGTCAGAGATGATAGGATTTAGAGACTGGATCTTGTGGGTAAAAGAGAGAGAAAGACGGGGAAGTGCTCTGTTTCTCACTAGATTCAGGGAGATAAATGTGTTGTAAGGAGGAGCAAGTCTGGAAGGGGTGGGTGTAGAGCCAAGGAGTTTTTGGAAGGAATTCAGTTGCAGATACATGGTATTCATGGGATTAGTGGTGGGTGATGTTCAATTCAGTTGAAAATTTAAGATTGTACAGCTGGGGAGTGACACCTAGGTAGGACAAGACAATTAAGCTCTCGTGGATGACTGAATTGGGGTTGCAGTTTTGGGAAATGCTGTCGCTGGGGGAGTCTCCCTGTCTGTATTCCCAGAGATAGTCATGGGATTATTAGCCTCAGCTTCACCGTGGTTCATGTCAGTCAACAGTTCTTCAGGTTTTCTACCAAGATGCCCCTCCATCACAGGGGACACTCAGGTCTGGGCAACAAGGAGAAAGTTTCTTTCAAGTGCCTGTTTTATCTGAAAAATATATTTAATGTTTGAACTCTGTTACATAAAATATCCACATTTACTTTGATATAAATTCTGTTATAGATAACTTACCAGTTAAATTATGCATGTTAATTGCTCCCATCCGCATCTATGCATATCCAGGGAGATGCGCTTTGGTTATCCGATGGCCTTGGGCCCGCTGGCCTGCGAACACCCATGCTTCTTGGTTTGTGAAGTACAGATCTATTCGAGGTCTGACCATGACAGTGTACAGCTCTTTTCCTGTTTGGAAAGAGCCTTCTAATTCCCACATGCTGGAGTGTCAGGTTGTGATATACCAGAATTCCCTAGCCATATCCTTGGGCAGTGTGTGAGCAAATACTGATACTGTAACAAGAAAAAATGCAGAGCTCATTCTCCTTTCTTTTCTTTTCTTTCAAACCCACCAGATTATGTATTTGACTTTTTAAAATTACAAAGATAAGATGGGGAAAAAATAGAATAATATACAAGTGCATGAAATATCAATTACATTTCTACCTTCCTCCTCCTGCCCTGCCCTACCTCCACCCAACTCCTGAGGGGTGACCTGGCTGTGTTACAATGACTTGCTGCTCAGAGTAAGGTCAAAGGGCCTTCAGCATCAGGCCTGTTAGAAATGCAGAGTCTCAGCCCCCCCCCCCCCAAGCCGACCAAATCAGAATTTGCATTTTAAGAAGATCCCCCGGTAATTCCTATGCACATTCAAGTTCAAGGAATGAACTTTTTATGGAACAAGGAGAAGGGAAAGTTTATTTCTTTGCTTTATAGGAAGTTCTAGTTTTTGAATCCCCAGATCTTGCTGTCCTCAAAGGAGGAGGTCAAACTGCATCTGGTGGACCATCATGTCCACTCCACATGGGATCAGTCCCCTCTTGCACAAGGGGTCACCAGCCAAACTGGCTGTTTGCAGATCCCATCCATTCCTTTAGTTCTCTCTGCCCTCAGATTTCTGGGGAAATAAAACAAACAAAACAACAGACGCAATAATTCCTAAGTGGTGCTTTCTGGTGAGCTCCTCAGCTGTTTATACCCATTTGAACAAAATTTGGTTCTCTGGCATCACTCAGAAATCACTAAGGAAGATGGAAGATCAGCTTCTTGTGACAAATCACCTAGAGTCCCTACGTGCCACGGCCACTGCTGGGGAGCCCTGTGGCAAGGCTGCTGGTGGAGGTGTTTGATCAGGGCCTAGCATGAAGAGATGAAAGCAGACACTTCATAGAGAAGGTATCTAAATTCACTCTAAAATTTTACAGACTGGAGGCTGCCTTGCTGTGGAGGGAACTGAGTTTGGATACTGTTGGCATGGATCCAGGGCACCTGGGTTATAAAGATTCAAGTCAGCCCTTCAGGTCTCCAGCACAGTGCAGTTGATTGTGTTGATGGCATTGGTTATGATCTTGGGTTCAGGCACAGTAGTCTGCCCTTCTCCTTTGTGGGGTACCATGGCTACCATGAAAAGTGAAATATGCTAGGTGACCTGAAAATAATTGTGCAGGGTTAAGCCATGATGGGAACCACTGCAGCTGGTTCCTCTGCACTTGTAGTAGGTGTAATTGGAGGGATCTGGTAGTCGTAAAATGTATATGAAATCACTAAGAGGATGATGAAAATAGACGCATTAATTTATTTACTCATTCACCATGTAAGTTGAGCATGCAACAGGCCAGTGTTTCTCAGTATTTTAAAGCCTGTACTTTACTTTGATATGCCTAAAATTCCTTTCCTTCACTGCCAAGATTATGATATACTCCTTATTACCTCCCCCAACCTCCACCATCTACATTAAAAATCACTGTGTTCTGTGTATTCTCACCCAGCGAAGTCTATTTTTTTCCTGGACTTGAGTTTCTGTGCTGTGAAAATAATGGTCGTGTTTTCATTTTTCAACTATAAAAGCATAATGCTGAATACGTTTTCTCAAACTACATACTGCCTCTGTGTCCCACCTGGGGAGTTTGATCTAGCCCTTTAGAGATTCTCTCTCCTTGGAGAGAGAATTGCTATAGTAGGAATTTAGTACAAGTGAAATTCTGGAAATAATCATCTTGTAAAGATCATGCCAGAGATCTCAGAAAAGTAAGAAGGCAGCTTCTTCTAACAGATAAAGAAGGTAAGATGAAGGATAGGGCAGACAAAGTTTTGGGTTATAATTAATTTTTTCTCAAATACTCTTTCTTCTAACACCTGCCTGTATCAAATATGACTCTGGGAAGGCACTTTGGCAGTTTCTAAATTATAATTTTGGCCATGCTTGCCAACGTGTGGGATTTCTTTAATAAGAAGCCAGTTTAAGATTTTATTTATTTATTTATTTGAGAGAGAGATCACAAGTAGGCAGGCCAGGGGTGGGGGGTGAAGCAGGCTCCCTGCTGAGCAGAGAGCCCGATACGGAGCTCGATCCCAGGACCTCAAGATCATGACCTGAGCCGAAGGCAGAGGCTTAACCCACTGAGGTTAAAAGTAACTTCCAGGTGTCCCGGAAGTTACTTTTAAAAACCCTAGGACCGCCCTCTCAGATAGTGAAATTTCTACTGAAAATACAAATGAATGATTGAGATCTTTCCTTGACATAAATATACTGATGTGGCCTTGGAAGGAAAGAGCATGAGAGCTTTTGTATCTGAGAAAGGAAGGTAGAAAATCCATAGAAAGAGGACACATAGGATGTGGAAGACAGATGTAGTTAGTCTGGGGACAGTTATTCTATAGGGATTTTGGTGTTTAGATGTCCTCTCGCATCCTTTCCATTCATAGTTAGTGAAGGGCCAACATGATGTTTCCACTCAGATTCCCAATATAGCATTTGACACATAGTAAGATGCTTAATAAATGTTGAATGGGTAAACGAATTCTTAAAAATACTACTTGGTATCTTCTCTAACTCTCGCTCCCTGTTACAAGGGAAAAAATACTCAGTGGGCAAATGGTTTGTAACAACCCAGGTAGTTAAGCTGAAGTACAGAGTTTATCTGGGCATTGTAAGAGATCTTTACAGAAAAAGAAAATTTTCAGAAAATATCTATAAGACACAGAGAACAAATGTCAGAAGTCTGATTTTTAGCTTTGCTACAAGTACTCTTGTGAAATTTTTCAAGTCACAGAGTTTCATTTGTTAAAAAAAAAAAAGTAATGAATTTTTCATAGAGTTGTCATGAGGATTAAATGAGATGTGTAGGATATGAGGCAGAGGGACTGCCCCAGTATAGATATTAAAAGATCTATCGTTACCCCAAGTTATTTGTGATAGGTATACAATCAGATTGGGATCTGAGTTCTTGCCAGTTTAAATTCCTTCAGAGTAATGATTGTGAGGCCTCTAGATTCTTTGAAAAGCAGTGTATTTCAGAAACACAGAGTGGTCCTTTATGGGAACATTGCCTAGTTCTCAGGTGGTGGGGAATATTGGTTTTTGACAAGCCTGCTCAGGAGTGTGACTCAAATCAGTGGTATAATTCAGAGGCACTAGGACCCTTTCATTCTAGAAGACCCTTGCATTTAAGGAAGATGTTATAATAATGTTTTCAGAAGCCATGGGCTCTTTTACGACTTGACTGTATAGCCTTAAAGCTAAATATTCAGGTCTCCAAGGCCTGGGCCATGAGCTTATTAGAGGCAAGGGACTGTGACTTTTTCCTGATAGCTGCATAGCTTCTCTCCAGGGCTTTTTGGTAGCTGGTAGATATTTGCTTGACTGAAATCCCAAATAAAGGTTAATCAGAGAAATAAGCTAGGAAGCTTAAGATTGTAGTTGGGGAATCAATCCAGAGAGAGGGAGGCTGTTGATGGATGGAGATAAGCTTGGCAGGTCAAATCCAAGAGGCAGTGCAAGGGGTAGGCCAGAGCAAAGTTCACACCCAGGCTAGTTCCCATGGAAGGTTTTGTGTTGGTGGTGCCCCCAGACTTACTTTGTGTAGGGCAGCTGTTGGTTTCCTGGGAGGGCTTCCCCACAGGTAGCTTATACACGGCCTCAGAGTATCCTGGATCACTATGGAGAATTGACTTGAGGAAAGGCTGAGTATGGGTCATCTTTGGTGGCAGGGTTTCTTAGTCTGACTTGCATGACTGCTTGCTTCCTGTTTGAGTGGGTACAGAAAGCCTTAGATGCCTGGGATCATTTGCGTGTGAGTCATCTTTGGGCTATAGGCATCTGTTTCTATGTATGGTAGGCTGGAACTGCTTTAAAATTTTTTTGATCATGTCTTTTGTAGTGGTTTTTTATTTTTTTTATTTTTATTTTTATTTTTTTAAAGATTTTTTTATTTATTTGACAGACAGAGATCACAAGTAGGCAGAGGTAGGCAGAGAGAGAGGAGGAAGCAGGCTCCCCACCGAGCAGAGAGCCCGATGTGGGACTCGATCCCAGGACCCTGAGATCATGACCTGAGCCGAAGGCAGCGGCTTAACCCACTGAGCCACCCAGGCGCCCCTGTAGTGGTTTTTAAAAAAAAAAAAATTTCTCCTGTTAAGATCCACTTGAAGGCATTGGATACAAACATTCATGAGCTGGTCTAACAGGTCTAGAAGAGAGGTAAGCCCAGATTTATGTAGCATTTCTTTATCTATCTCTAGAAACTTTTCATTCTGGAGAATGTGACTCTCCATATTATCATCAAATGGTTTTTCAACAAATCTCATCTCTTATGTACTGCCTTCCCCTACCACTGGAAGCAAATCCTAAAAAAATATTACTTCATAGCCTAGGCGTTCAAAACTACCATCGTCATCACCACCACCATCATCATCTTATCATCACAATAACCATCATAGTTTCCTTTGAGAATCTCATAAAAACTCTAGCCTTTCCTTACAACAAACAAACAAACAAAACCCAAGTAGCCATATACTTGCACCCTAGATCCTGCATACTATTTCACAACCTTCCTGAAATCCTGCCAAGGACTCTATTAAGAAGAATCCTGCTTTGGACTGAAGTCATCATCTGTGGTATTTATTCTCAGACCTCCATCAGGTAAGGAGATGGTTGATGGACATGAGAACAATACAATGTTCAGCTGTAGACTGGGGAAGCTGGGTCCTTGCTAGGATAAGTTGAAGTCTGTCCTGATTCATTACTTCAGCCTACCTCTGGGGTGTCACTTACAAGAATATGAAGCACAAATTGTTATTTTCAATGAAGGTGGAACCTTTAAAACCTTTAAAAGTAATACTTATGAATATGTAATCAAAAGTTAGTCTGGGTTTTTTGAAGTAACAGATACTTCCAATGAATATTAATGAGGGAATATAATGCTAACAGAGATAGTGGGTAATATTACCAACACACTGAAACTGAGGAATATAAATTTTAACAAAAATTATTAAAGTAATTGATGCTAATATAATTTTATATGTTTCAAATTTTTAAGGGACAAGAAATTGCTTTGGAATTCAAGGTCAGCAGATTACATGTTTAAATGCCAGCTCAGCTACAACTGTGCCATTACTAACTTTCACTAAGTATTGAAAAATCTATGTGAGGTGTATTTCGATTTCCCAATTTTGCTCTTTTTAAGAAAGAAAAGTTAAAAGGCGAATCCATCACCAGGCTGGTATTTAAGCTCATAATCAAGATGACCAGCATAACATTTAAGATACAAGTTGTTGAAAATAATTGATTATCTCATGTGCAGTCAATCTCATTAACATATGGCAAAGATTACAGCATAAATATGAGAGTCAGCATAAAATCCATTTGCTTGAAAGTACTAAAAATTATATTATTAGGTATCCAAACAGGTGTCTTCCGAACAAGGCCTCAGAATGATTTCCTTATGTTCTTGCCAGCTATCTTCCCTTGTGTTGCAGATCCCATCTCCAATTCCCTCTGCTGTTGGGGTCATTCCTCCCCAATACCTAAGTGTTCTAAATTGACCATTTAGAAAGATAGAGATGCCCATCACTCGCATAATTACCACTCATGAAGTTATTGTCTTCTAGGTGGCTTAACTAGAGGGATCAGAGCTCCCCTTTGGACATTTTTATCATTTTCTAACACTCAACCATCTGTAGCCTAGGATAGACACTTCTGACTTATGTGTGTGTGTGTGTGGTCAAAAATGCTCACTTTTTTTTCCTCTCTGTAGGTGTTCAGACTTGCATTGAGAAAATAATGTATATCCAGCATTTCTAGATATTCATGGTAGGAGGATTTTCAGATTATCTTTAGTCTGCTATCTTTCTAGAACTCCAAGTTTGACCTAGTTCCTTGTGTCTCTGCTTGGCTGTGTCTAGTGCTGACTCCATCCTCAGGTTCCACATCATAGTGTCTAAAAGGCTATAGGTTTCTTCCTTGTGGTAGCAAGATGACATCAACTGTTCCAGATGTTCACACAAACAAATCCAGAGGAAACATGGTGGTTCCTTAGGGCAGCCCTCCTAGAAGAAAGGGTAATTTTACTTTGCTGGAAACATCTTGGGTCTTATTGGCTCACATTGGGCTGCATGTGCATCCCTGAGCAAATCCCTGTGGTTGGGGGATGGCGCATAGTAAGTGCTGAAGCCTTAGGGGATCACCTCTGTATCTAGAGGTGATACAGATCCACATCTGTAGAGATATACATCCCACCTCCCCTGGATGATAAGGGGACAGAGATTCAGAATATTGGTGTCCAGAAAGAGGGAGAATATGTGCTGGGCAGCACACAACAAATGTCCATTTTGTGTTCTTTTTGCTCTTACCTGGGATGTGTGTTTAATGAAATGTGCCTAGGTCCTTGTTATGCCAAAATTGGGGTTTACAGTGGTTGGAATCATCATGTGAAGATCACTAAAAGGATATGCGATACCTCTATGAGGAGGCCGAGAAAATTGCATCATAATGTTCTTTAGGTGAGAAATAAGGCTGTCTTGAGGACTTTAAGGTCCTAAAAGCCTAAAAGTCAAGGTAGAGTCCAGAGTCTGTAATACCAGTGGTTGATCTTAATACTACCATCAATAAGAATAGTTGTATAGCAGTTTCCCATTTATAGGACACTTTCACTCTCCTTTACCTTTAATGATATATGTAAGAAATTGCATTTCTAGGAGCAGAATCCCTACAAACCTACCAAATAACCCAGTGGTTTGTAGAAGTAACAGCTTGTTCTAAAATTAAAATGTTATTTTGCTATGGAAGTAAATATGTGCTTCAAATGACAACACATTAGCTACTCAAAGTTTTATTGCAAAGATATTTATAACAGCAAAAAGAGAAAAATTACATGAATATTGAACAGTAATAGAACAGTTAAATAAATCATGGTATATCTATTTCAATGCATTATTAGTAGATGATTTAAAAATGATGCCCTCAAAGAATGTCTAATGACAGGAAAAATTTATTATATAAGTGATAAGAAACAATTTAAAAATCTGAATGAACTAATATTTAGTATGTGTCTAACTTTATTAAAAAATAAACACATAAGAATGAAACATGCACACAAGCATCGGGGTAATGTTCAAAATATACAACCATTGTTATAGCAGGCATTAATCAATCAGAATGAACACCTTGTATTCTCAGTTGGTATGGTTATGCCAGTGCTTACTGACAGAGTGTCTATTCTTAAAAAACTAACAGTGGCAAGACAATGGGAGTCAATTTTCCTTTCTTCTTTTTGTCTTAAAAGCATTTTTGTACTTTTTTCTGTCTTCTAAGTTCTGTATAGTGAGAATGTATTATTTATAATACAATAATAATAAGAATAATGGAAAAGAATACAATGCCTTAATATTTCTTGTAGAGGAAACTATAATTTCCTAGAATTTTACAGTGCTTTTGGCATTCCTCTGTTTCTGTGGCCCTTCCCCACCCTCCAGTGACTTTGTCTCCTTCAGTCCATGCTCTATACAGAAGATACCAGAAATGGGTCAAACGATGTACTGTCTGAAATGCCCAAGGAAACTAAACTAAATCAATACCATAAAAAGGGAAAGTTTATTGTCTTAGTGATTATTGGTGTAAAGCCACAGTGTGACCAGTTATATTTTTAGTGGTGGAGTCATACTGACTGCCTCCCTATTGACTATGGAACTTTTTTCTCTGTCAACAGAGGAAAATCATTATAACATTTATTTAACTCTCACTGTGCACCAGGCCCCATTCTAAGCACTTTCCTTAGATGATCTCCTTTCGTGCTCACAACCACCCCGTCAAGCAGGTGCCATTATTGTCTTCATTTTATAGATGAGGCTTAGAGAGGTCAAGTAATTTGTGAGAGGTCACACAGCTAGCAGTGGTGGAGCTGAGGTTTGATCCGAGAGAGTCTGACTCCACAGCTTTGCTCTTAACCAGTTCATTATCCTGCCGCCAAGAGTCAGCATGATTCTAAAAATAAAAGAGTGCAAATACACTATACTTTCATACACACCCACCCCAAAGGAACATCATTGGTGCTTAATAAATGGTAGATAATGATACTTACTGTTGAGCCTTTTGGCATTTAAAACTCCTTCTAGTAACAATGCTCATAGTGTAGGACACAGGGCCTCTGATAGAGGGATTGCTTAGTCTCTGTTCTTTGCAGTAATAGCTATGATCTTACGCCTCAGTTTTCTTTCCCATCAAATGGAGATCACAATACCTACCTTTCAGGCTGTGTGGATTAGACAAATTAAAACATATATGGCTCTTAGATCAAAGCCGGACACAAAGAATGTAGTAATGTGAGTTGCTGCTATGTTTTGTTGAGTTTTTTCACTTAGAGACAGAAATATCTGCCAATGAGTGAACTACAAGAAGCAGTTTGAACTGGTTCATCAGCAAGGATCCCATGACAGAGAAAGACCAGGCACACACACTCTTAGACCATAAAGGTCAACATAGAACATTCACTTATTATCGGCATTTCCAGGCCTGATATTTATTTGTGCTATATATTCCAGATTTTTTTTTCCCATAAATAACCTCGTCTTCATAGACCCTGCTTTGCACTGTAGTTTGGTTAAGACTTCCCCTAATCAGTTTTGCATATACTGCCCTTATGTTGTTGATTTAAGATTAGGTTAGAATGAATTTCAGCTGGCATGGATTTTAGCGATTGATTCTAAGTTCATTCATAATATGGTCAGGGTGAAGAGAATTTTGTCCAGTGGTTTGCTGTTCACAGAATGGGAGGCTAATGGGGTACTAATTGAGCAGGGAATACCTATTTAAGAATCACAGACTTGGGCTAGCAGGCTGAGTAGTGAAGGTACCCAGTAAAGGCTGGGTTGTAGGTTTTGAAAAAGGACTAGCTAAGCTTGGCCATTTTGGTGCTTTTCTTGCAGCCCAGTGGGCCTTGTCCTTCCAAATTTTCTGGGCAAGTGGCAGCTGCTGGGACAGAAATCCTGATGTATGGCAAGGGGGAAAGGATGGTGAGAGAGAGCTCTCTCCCTTCCTAAGGATGAAGAAGACAAGCAATTGATTTCTGGGGCAGGCAATCTCTAAACGATTGTGCACACCCTGATAATTTGGGGAGCTGCTAACATTTTTGGAAATGGGAATATATTTAAAATTCTAACATATAATTTCTAGCTATTTCCAACCTCCCATATGTGTATCGCCAAAAGTGAATTTTGAGAGCAGTAGTGGGAAAATACTGCCTGGGGATAAAGAAAAGTTACCGCAGGAGTCTAGTTTCTATATTAATTTATTTCACAATAAGAGCAAATTCCTTTCCCCAGGGGAGTATTTGACACAGTAATTGCACTAGGGGACAGTCACTGTTTCATTTCATTTTCTTTCTCTTTTTAAACTTTCTTTGTAAAGCAAAGTGTTATAAATCTTCCTGAAAGAGCCACTTAAATAAGATATGTGAGCTGTGAGTTATATGTTTTATGTGTTTATATATACATATTTAATGAACATCATATCTATATATATAGATATTCATTCATTCATTCACTGTTGAATCTCAGAATGACATTTTGACCAACCAGAAGAGAAAATTATAAATACACGAGATCAAAGACATGATGAAACATATCTTTCCAGATTTAGGTAGTAAGAGATCACATGCCATCTACATGTTATATAGATCAGGAGCAAAAACCTGAGCTCAACTTGGTTTCTTCTGACTAAGTGACAATGGTTTTATTACCTACAAAGATTTTTAAAAATTTAAATTGTATTTATAACATAAATACAGTTTTAAACCATGAATTCATATGGATGTGATGGTTTTAATGGCTGACACACATCTAGTTTAAAATACTGTGCTTTAAAATAGAGAAGTTTTGAGAGGTATGCCGTTCTGTATTATAGCTTTTGATTGGGACCGGCCTTCTGGAATCCTGTAACACTCAGCAGCCTCCCTGTTTCCAGTTCTTTCTCACCCTCCCTAGGGTCTCAGTAATATCAAACTACTATCGTAACTTCTAGAGCACTTCTAATGAACTCAGCTGTACTAAGGTTTGGGGACTTATGCTGCTGTCCCTCCCAGGAGCATTTGTAACGGAAGAGACAATACAAATGAGAGCAATAGTTTTGACTATTAAAAGAAAGGTGGAATTTCAGGCACAAGGAGTACGTATTTCACGCTGGAAGGCTTTCTGGCATACCTCAGTCATAATCATGAACAATGTATGCGCATAGTACACACATACCACATTCTGCAAGGAAATGAAGCTGTTTGTAAAAGTAAAAAAAAAGGCATTACAAAAACTTAAAAAATGAGTGAAGGAATAAAAGACAATGGGAAAATAAAAGAAAAAGATAAGTTGATTCTAAGATTAACATTTCAAACTTATGTTAAATTATTATATTATGACTGCTTTTTTATTATAAGGATGATGTAACATTACAGGAAACTGGGAAATTGACAATATTGTTCCTATGATCCTTTCTCCAATATGAAAGTTACTCTTTAAGAAATTTTTTATTTAAACAATCTTAAAGGTCTACTTTCATATATTAAAAAACTATTACTTAGTAAAATTAACTGACTTGCTCATAATGACATAGCTCATTCAGAATTCATCAAGACATATAAACAGGACACACATTTAAGGAAAACTGATAAATATATTGGGAGAACTCCTTGTTGATTTTCAAGTGCCATCAATTGATTCCAACTTGTGTCTAACCAAGATTCTGATTAGTACATTTCTCTGGACTTATATTCCAGTGAGAACTCTTCCTTGACATCTCTGTGACTCTAGAATAAATTATAAAAGCAGAACTGGGTCAGACTCCAGAACTCCTGTCTCTAAGCCCAGGCCTTCCCCTCCTGCACTTTTTTTTCTTTATTGAGTGAATTGTGACATCTAGAATGGCTACTGTTGATATTTTTCTGTGAATGATTTGTCCTCTTAGATGAGGAGGACAGCTCCTTTTCATATGAAAATAAATTTAGGTTGGGAAAAAAATGAACTACTCCATGAGGCAGTTAGTATTATGGTCTTTTGACTGTAGATGAAGAAACCAAGGCCCAGAAGGTTGAGCAGAAGAGATTGAATCAGGCCCAGATGTAGGTCTATGAACCTTCAAAGCCCATGCTCTCAAACACTGTGCCATGGGTAGAAAATATGGGGAAGTTTTGTTTTGCCAGATGTTGCTAATTAATCAGTACACTCTTCTCTTGAATTTAAACTCAGCCTCAGAATCCTTCTTAACACAGTACTCTGGGCAACCATAATGAACCAATGGGAATTGACATAGAGTGAAATTTATGGGTCAGCCTGACACTGCAGTATACTCCTTTCCTGAACTAGGCTTATGCAATGGATAGAGCCCTGAACATCTACGTGTCCTGCTTTTCTGAATCTGTAAGCAACTCCCTTAAACTCTGAATTTATTTTTCTACATTATAGAGGAGAACAGTATTATCCACTTTATAAGGCTGATATGAGGAACACACCAAGTGAGAAAATACATGTAAAATCCCATGCTAAGCTGTTCTAATGTAAGGATGACAATAATAATTAGTTTTATAGATGAGGAAAACTGGTTTTATTTACAGAATTTATCAAACCTATAGGTATTTATTATTTTAACCCTTCCTTCCTCCCTTCCCTTCCCTTCCCTCCGTCCCATCCCTTCCCTTCCCTTCTCTTTCCTCTTTCTTTTGAGAAAGAATATACATCCACATGTGTGTGCAGAGTGGGGAGGTGCAGAGAAAGAGGGAGAGAGAATCCCAAGCAGGTTTCGTGTTCAGCACTGAGTCTGAAGTGTGACTCGATTCCACAACCCTGAGATCATGACCTAAGCCAAAATCAAGAGTCAGATATTTAACTGACTGGTCCACCCAGGTTCCCCATTTTTTAAAAAGGTTTTATTTATTTATTTGACAGAAAGAGACAGCGAGAGAGGGAACACGGGCATGGGGAGTGGGAGAGGGAGAATCAGGCCTCCTGCCAGGCAGGGAGCTTGATGTAGGGCTCAATCTCAGGACCCTGGGATCATGACCTGAGCTGAAGGCAGACGCCCAATGACTGAGCCACCGAAGCACCCCCAGGTCCCCCATTTTTAACCCTCTTTAAAAGAAGGTTTAACAGGGCGCCTGGGTGGCTCAGTGGGTTAAGCCGCTGCCTTCGGCTCAGGTCATGGTCTCGGAGTCCTGGGATCGAGTCCCGCATCGGGCTCTCTGCTCAGCAGAGAGCCTGCTTCCCTCAATCTCTCTCTGCCTGCCTCTCCATCTACTTGTGATTTCTCTCTGTCAAATAAATAAATAAAATCTTAAAAAAAAAAAAAAAGAAGATTTAACATACTTTCATTGTTAACTGTCTCACTTATAGCCTGGACATCCAGAATGGGGGGAAGTTGCTAAAATGGTGCTATAAAGTTCTGCTAATGATTTCATTTCCTGCTGCTCCCTTTCCTACCTCCCCCAATGTAAGAAGTTGTCTCTAACTACTATAAAGAAGATCTGGCTTCTAACATCCTTTTAATTTCTTGGATGGTTTTGACTCCATCCCTTTCCTTGCTCCCAGCACTGGGAAATTGAAAAGGGAGGTGATTTACAAAGGCATGAGCAAGGTGAAAGTGCCACCAAAGGAGATACCCTATCCCAGGGTTGAAACTGATGGGGAACTCTTCCTACCTGGGCTTGTAGGAACACGAGACAGAGTGGTTACTGGAGCCCAGAGAAGAGGGCTGTCTGAAAGGGCTGCTGGTTAGGAGCTGGGTTTGGCAGAAGAATGAATGTGGCACCCTATGACCCAGCAGAAAGTGAACCATACCTTGGAAGGCTAGGGAGCTATTGGTATGGTTCATAGGCTCTAGCTCTTGGGCACAGAGAGGTGGAGAAGGGGAGAGTGGGATGGACAGATGACACCTAGAGCAGTAGACATTCAGAAAGGTGAGTGGAGTGGTATTGAGAAGAATAAGATTTATTTAGGGCTCTGACAGGAGATGAAGAGGAGAAGGGCAAGAGGATGTGTGATAGATAGCTTCTGACAGTCCAGATGAGAAGAGTATTCTCATATTTTGAAGAGGTGTCAGACTGAAATCCAACCATACGTTTTTCTAGGCTCTCTAAGTTCCCTTTACAAAGCAAGTGGGATTACCAGAAAGTGAAATGTGTACACTGAACTCCCTAGTTCCTAGCACAGTCTTCCCAGGGCAGGGTCATAGTGCTCCATCCTCAATTTTTAAAATAAATATACAGTTGAGGGCACCTGGGTGGCTCAGTTGGTTGGGCGACTGCCTTCAGTTCGAGTGGTGATCCGAGGGTTCTGGGATCGAGTCCTGCATTGGGCTCCCTGCTCCGTGGGGAGTCTCCTTCCTCTAACCTCTCCCCTTTCATGCGCTCTCTCACTGTCTCTCTCTCAAATAAATAAATAAAATCTTTAAAAAGTAAATATACAATTGAGATAAACATTGTCTAAGCTTAAGGTGTCCAGTGTGTTGGTTTGAAATACTTCTATATTGAGAAATGATTACCACCATAGCATTAGGTGACACCTCCATCACCCCTTATAATTATCATTTCTTTCTTGTGAGAACATTTAAGATCTACTGTCTTCGAATATTTTAAGTATACAATGTGTTATTGTCAATTATAGTCACCCTCCTTTCATTAGATTCCTAGAACTTACTCATCTTAAAGCTGAAAGTTTTTACTCTTTGACCAATATCTCATTTTTCCCACTCACCAGCTCTTGATAGCTACCATCCTACTTTCTGTTTCTGTGAGTTCAGCTTTTTTAGTTCCACACATTCATGAGAACATACAGTATTTGTCTTTCTCTGTCTGACTTATTTCACTTAGCTTGTTGCCCTCAAGGTCCATCTATGTTGTTGCAGATGACAGGATTACTTTCTTTCTTATGGCTAAAAAAATGCCATTATATATGCATACAGATGCATATATAAATATTTTTTTTCTTTATTCATCCATTTTATTTATTCATCCTTTTATTTATCCATTCATCTGTTGATGGACGCTTAAGTTGTTTCTCTATCTTGGCTACTGTAAACAATGCTGAACTAAGCATGAGGATGCAGATATCTCTTCAAGACCCTGTTTTTATTTCTTTTGGATGTAGACCCAGAAGTGAGATTGCTAGAGACAGGGTAGTTCTATTTTAAATTTAAAAAAAAAATTTTTTTTTTAAAACTTCAATACTGTTTTCTGTAATGCCTGCACCACTTTACAATCAACAAATAGCATATGAGGTTTCCCTTATCTCTGCATCTTTACCAATGCTTATCTCTTATTTTTTTAATGATAGTCATACAAAGGTTTGAGGTGATACCTTATTATGGCTTTGACTTGCATTTCCCTCATGATTAGTGACCGGGAGCACCTTTTCATGGGTCTATTGGACATCTTTATGTCTTCTTTGGAAAAAAATGTCTATTCAGGTCCTCTGTCCATTTTTTTAAAGTTTTTTTTTTATTTATTTATTTGACAGAGAGAGATCACAAGTAGGCAGAGAGGCAGGCAGAGAGAGAGGAGGAAACAGGCTCCCTGCTGAGCAGAGAGCCCAACGTGGGGCTCGATCCCAGGACCCTGGGATCATGACCCAAGCCGAAGGCAAAGGCTTATTTAACCCACTGAGCCACCCAGGTGCCCCACTCTGTCCATTTTTTAATCATAAATATGTTTTGCTTGATTAGACTGCTGTATGAGTTCTTTATGTATTTTGGATATTAACCACTTATCAGATATATGTTTGCAAGTATTTTCTCCCATTCCGTAGGTTGCCTTTTCATTTCATTGATGGTTCATTTGCTGTGAAAAAGCTTTTTAGTTTGATGTAGTCTCACTTA
Source organism: Mustela nigripes (assembly GCF_022355385.1). NCBI lineage: Eukaryota > Metazoa > Chordata > Mammalia > Carnivora > Mustelidae > Mustela > Mustela nigripes. The sequence continues at coordinate 41,632,392 of NC_081569.1, read as the reverse complement.
CTAATTTTTGCTTTTGTTGTTTGTGCTTTGGTGTCATATTCAATAATTCATTGCCAAGACGAGGTCAGGGAGCTTTCCCCTTGTGTTTTCTTTGAGGAGTTATGGTTTCATGTTTTATATTTAAGTTTTTACTCCATTTCAAGTAATTTTTGTGAGTGGTATAAGATAGGGGTCTAATTTCTTTCTAATGCATGTGGTTATCCAATTTTTCCTATATCATTTAGTGAAGAGACTTTTACTTATTGAGTATTTGTGGCTGCACTGTCAAATATTAGTTGATCATATATGTAAGGGTTTTCTTCTGGACTCTCTATTCTGTTCTTTTGGTGTATGTGTCTGCTTTTATGCCTGTGTAAGACTCTTTTGATTACTATAGCTTTGCAGTAGAGTTTAGAATCAGGGAGTGTCATGTTTCCAGCTTTGTACTTTTGCAGGATTGTTTTGGCCTTTTAGGATCTTTTATAGTTCTATATAAGTTTTAAAATTTTTTTTCTATTTCTATGAAAAATATCCTGGAATTTTGAATAGGGATTATATTGACTTTATAGATCATTTTGGGTAATACGGGCATTTTAACAGTATTAAATGTTCTGATCCATTAACACAGTATTTGGATCTTTTACCTCCTTGGTTAAATTTATTTTTAAATATTCTTTTTGGTGCTGTTGTAATAGGATTGTTATCTTTCTTTTTCAGATATTTCATAGTCATTATATAGAAATGCAACTGTTTTGTGGATGTTAGTTTTGTATCCTTTAACTTCATTGGATTTGTTGACTTATTCCTAATCTTTTTTTTTTTTTAAAGATTTTATTTATTTATTTGACAGAGAGAAATCACAAGTAGATGGAGAGGCAGGCAGAGAGAGAGAGAGAGGGAAGCAGGCTCTCTGCTGAGCAGAGAGCCCGATGCGGGACTCGATCCCAGGACCCTGAGATCATGACCTGAGCCGAAGGCAGGGGCTTAACCCACTGAGCCACCCAGGCGCCCCGACTTATTCCTAATCTTAAAGGAAAAGTTTTCAACTTTTTTTTTCCTTTTTCTAAAATTTAATTTAATTCAATTTTTGTGTATGTGTTGTTTATGCACCACATTTGTTTATGCATCACACCCAGTGCTCCTTGCAATCCGTGCCCTCCTTAATAACCTACCACCAGGCTCACCAAATCCCACCCCTCCAAAACCCTCAGTTTGTTTCTCAGAGTCCACAGTCTCTTGTAACTACAAAAGATTCTGATTTCCCCCAACTCACTTCTCCTCTCCGTCTCCAAATGTCCTCTGTGTTATTCCTTATGCTCCACAAGTAAGTGAAACTATATGATAATTAACTGTCTCTGCTTGACTTATTTCACTCAGCATAATCTCCTCCAGTCCCCTCCATGTTGATACAAAAGTTGAGTATTAGTTTTCAACTTTTTATTGTTGAGTATGATGTTAGCTGTGGGTTTGCCATATGGCCTTTATTATGTTGAGTCATAGTCATTCTATACCCAATTTGTTGAGACTTTTTAATCATTAAAAGGTATATTTTGTCAAGTAGTTTTTTTGCATCTATTGAAATAATCGTGTGATTTTTTTTCTTTCATTCTGTTAATTTGGGGTCTCACACTGATCTTTGGGTGTTGAACTATCCTTGCATTCCTGGAATAAACACTTTTGGCCATGGTCCTTTTAATGTGTTTAATACAGTTTTCTGGTATTTTGTTGAGAATCTTTGCATCTCTATTCATTAGGAATATTGACTGATAGTTTTCTTATACTGTCCTTACTTGGCTTTGGTATCAAGGTAATGTTGATCTTGTAAAATGAATTTGGAAATGTCCCTTACTCTTCAGTTTTTCAGAGTTTAAGAAGAGCTGATATTAATTTTCCTTTAAATATTAGGTAGAGGGGCGCCTGGGTGGCTCAGTGGGTTAAGCCACTGCCTTCGGCTCAGGTCTTGATCTCAGGGTCCTGGGATCGAGTCCCGCATCGGGCTTTCTGCTCAGCAGGGAGCCTGCTTCCCTCTCTCTCTCTCTGCCTGCCTCTCTGCCTACTTGTGATTTCTCTCTGTCAAATAAATAAATTAAAAATCTTAAAAAAAATAATAAATATTAGGTAGAATTCACCAGCAAATACATTGGGCCCTGGGTTTTTTTTTTTGGTGGGGGGAGGGTTTTGATTACTTATTCAGTCTCCTTAATTGTCTATTCAGATATTCTACTTTTTCATGATTCAGTCTTGGTAGGTTGCATTTTTCTAGGAATTTATACTTTTTTTCCCTAGGTTATCTAATTTGTTGGCATAGAACTGTTCATAGTAGATCATAGTAGATCATAGTAGAACATACATAGATCCTTTGTATTTCTGTGATTGCAATTGTAATGTTTCTTCTTTCATTTTGGATTTTATTTGTTCAATTCTTCTCTCTTTTTTAGCCTCTGAAAGATTTGTCAATTTTTTTCATCTTTTCAAAAAACTGGATTTTAGTTTTATTGATCTTTTCTATTGTTTTTCTAGTCTCTATTTCATTTACTTTTGCCCTGATCATTGTTATTTCCTTCTTTCTGCTAACTTTGGGCTTACTTTGTTTATCTTTTTCTACTTCATTGAGCATAATATAGAACGTTATATCTCTGAGATGTTTTATGTAAGTCTCACAAAGCAAAAGTCTACAATAGGTACATAAAGAGAAGGGAATAAATGCATATTACTGTGGAAAACCAATTCAAAAAGGAACACAGCAAGAAAGAAAGGAAGTAACAAGAGGATACCTCCATAATAGGCAGAAAAAACTAATAAGATGGTATTAGTAAATCTTTACCTATCAGTAATTTCTATTTAACTCAATTAAATTCTCTAATCAAAAAGTATAGAGTGGCTGGATGAAAAAAACAAACAAAACAAAGTAAGATCCAACTATATGCTGCCTACAAAAGACTTTCTTTAGCTTTAAGGGCACACATAAGTTCAAAGTGAAGGGATAGCGAAAGATATTCCATGCAAGTGGAACCAAAAGAGAGCAGGAGTAGCTATACTTACATCAGACAAAATAGACTTTAAGTCAAGAATGGTAACAGGAATCAAAGAAGGTTATTAAATAATGTTTCATTAAGAAGATCTGACAATCGTAAATATATATGCACCCAACATCAGAGGACCTAAAATATTAAGCAAATACTAACAGATCCAAAGAGAGAAATAGACAACTATATGGTAATAGTAGGGGACAATATCCCCATTTCTAACAATGGGAATATCAGTCAGACAAAAAAATAAAAAAGGAAGCTTTGTGCTTGAACCACATGTTAGAGCAAATGGGCCTAATAGACACATACAGGATATTTCTTCCAACAGCAGGAAAATGCACATTTTCCTCAAGCACACCCAGAATATTCTCTAGAACAGATCATATGGTAGGTCACCAAATAAGTCTTAGCGAATTTAAGAAGACTGAATTCATACCAAGTATCTTTCCTGACTATAGTGGTAAGAAACTAGAAATCAATAGCAAAGGAAAGCTGGAAAATTGACAAATATGTGGAAAGAAAACAACAAACTCTTGAACAACCAGTGGGACAAAGAAAGAATTAAAAGGGAAATCAAAAAAATTCCTTGAAACAAACAAAATTGAAAACACAACATACCAAAATTTATGGAATGTTGCTAAAGCAGTTCTAAGTGAGAAGTTTACAGTGATAAAAGCCTACATTAAGAAAAATAGATCTCAAATTCATTGTTTTATCTCAAGTTGAGCTTTTTGAAAAGTTACTCCAGGAACATTTCTTTTCTTAAAGTGCTTCCTGAGATAATGATGAACATCATTGTGTTGTTCAAGGAACATACCAGAAGTTCTTGAATATTTAAATGGTATTTTTCATGTTTGATCACTAAATCACTTATACCAAAATGATCAGGAATGAGAAATGAAAGTGTAGGTTCCTGGGTCCCAGGCAAGAGCAAATGAGTCAGGATCTGAAAGGGGAGTCTCAGTAATCTATTTCACAAGTCATTTCTATTTCCAAGTCATTTCTAAGTCTATTTCCAAGTAATTTCTAGGGATCCTTAATTTTGAAAAATACAGTTTTGTAAAGTTTTGTACCAGAGAAAACAGTGTTTCTCTAGATCTGATTGTGATGATAGCACATGATTTTGAACTCTGTGGCTTACTGTTCAAATATTTCTCTTCTTACTCAGGTGTCACCCTTTTATCCTTGTTTTAATTAAGTGTATATGTAAGATATCTCACATAGTTTTAGAAATTGACAAGGTATGAACAATTGAAGAATAAAGTTAGGGTATCACAAAACAATAGTTTCCCATGCTGCTGACTCACATACATTTATTTCAGACCGTGCAGGTTTTTTTAATGTGAAAATTTTACTTCTGTTAAAGTTGTTTTAAAACTTACACCTTTGAAAACTTACACCTGTAAAAAACTCACATTCTGACTCATCCATTTACACACCACAGTTCGACTTCAGGCCTGCGGTCCCAGCATCCACAAGCAATTGCACTTATATTTAAAACTGTGTCTCATTTTCTAGGTATCTCTATTTGGGCCTTCAGGAGAGTAGCTGTGAGTATAGCAGGGAGGGATATGGGGGAAGAGTTCCCAGAGATGTTCTGTGTTGCCACCAAAGGTCTGGCACCCTGGCCTGTTTTACACCAAACACATTTCCCAGGGGCTCTTGGAAAGTAAAGAGGCAGTGAAGATCTTCATCTATCCTCAGTGTCAGACAAATGTGGTATAAGCCCTGGCTTCGTCACTTACTGCTGTGCTAGGGACGTGATTCTTAACCTCTTAAGCTTTGGCTTCAGAGATATCAGTGGAGGAAATAGCAGATCAGATAAAGCAGGTGAAGAGAGGAATGAAGCCAAGGTTATGCTGGGATAGTTCTTTAGAGGGCAAAGAAAGGGGGTATTCCCATGGGCGCTCTCTGGGATCCTTAATATGTTTGGGGGCTGATCCCAACAAATTAATTAGGTGCCAATTTTAACATCCCAAGTGATCTTTTCAAATCGGCAGCCTCTTTTCCCTTTATAGGTGCCCACTGACCTGTTTTGTAGAGATCCTCGAATGCCATGGTCAGCAGAGTGCAGCCAGTGGGCCAAATCCATCCTGCCCCCCCTTGTTTTCGTAAATAAAGTGTTTTGGGGGGCACAGTCACATCTATTCATTCATTGATTCACGCGTCCTTTGTGGCTGCTTTCAAGCTTCAACAGCAAACTTAAAGAGTAGCGACAGAGACCAAGTAGCCTTCAGAGTCTGAAATATTTGCTATCAGGTCCTTTACAGCAAATGTTTGTTGACCCTTGCTCTGAGACATGGTTTTCTCACCCCACCTGTCTCTTCCCTCAGGGCTTTTGGAGGACGTTGGCTGCTCTGAGACATTCTCTTGATGAAGTTGTTCCTGGTGTCAGTTCCCGTCTATAGCATTCTCTTTTTAGCATCAGCCTTTAAAAGCCTTGTCCTAAGAATGAAGCAGAGTAGAAACTGAAGGCAGAATCAATGGGGTGCATTTTGGATTGTGGAAATTTTGTCTTCACTCAAGTTCTACTACATTGACAAGGCACCTACAGAGACTGAACATATTTTTGCAACTGGTAGAACTGAGACGAGCTTTTGCTCACAGACCTCCTTCTTGCTCATGAGGATCAGCATTCTCAAATTAGAGGGGGAGGCAGAGATAGAGACAAGAATGGGAGAACAATAGGGCAGTTTGGGGGCTACTGTTTAACCCCTTCAGGCCTACTGTGTGTCTCCTCACTGCACTGAAGACTGGACTGTCTTAGGGGAGGGGAGGGGAAGTCCTTAAGGCAAATGGAAGTTGAGTGATGAGAGCTGAGTCTTGCTGCTTCTTTTTTTTTTTTTTTAAAGATTTTATTTATTTATTTGACAGAGAGAAATCACAAGTAGTCAGAGAGGCAGGCAGAGAGAGAGAGAGGGAAGCAGGCTCCCTGCTGAGCAGAGAGCCTGATGCAGGACTCGATCCCAGGACCCTGAGATCATGACCTGAGCCGAAGGCAGCAGCTTAACCCACTGAGCCACCCAGGCGCCCAGTCTTGCTGCTTCTTAGGCCAATTACTAACCACATCTTTTGGGCTGCCTCAGATGACCCCCCCCCCCCCACCTTCTCCCTCCAGATTATTGTAGAGACCCAGTGACAGAAAGCATTGTATCAAGTTCTGAGGTTGACTCCCCACTCCTGACCCCAGCCTTCTCTCCTTGGACAAAAGGGTATCTTCCAGTCCTTTCCACCCTCCCAGCTCAGTTAAGTATTCCCTGCCCCTTGGCCTGCTTTACATACTTCTCCTTCTGGGGATGTGCTGCTCCTTCTGCTCCCGCTTCCCTCCATCTCCCTTCATCTTTGGTTGACAAACCCCCATTCCTTCTTCAAATCCTGGATCTAATGTCTCCTCTGCTGTGAATCTTTCCCTGGCTCTGCCAGATGGACTCTCTTCTCTCTGCGACCCCAGAATATTTTCCTACTCTGTTGTAGCCTCATTCAGATGGTGTATTTGCATTTTTATCTCTTGCTCCCTCAGCTAGTGGGCGAGGACTACATCTTTTTCATTTCTGTATCCCAGTTCCTAGCACAGTATCTGGCACACAAGAGAGCACCAGTAAATGTAAAGCAGTAAAGCATCAAGGTTATGGGCAGGAATTAGAATCTGTGAGCCCCTGGGCAAATTAGTTAACCTGTTTCAGCAGCCAGAGGATTGTTGTGAGGACTAGAGGGGCTGATGGGGTAAGGTGCTGAGCCCAGTGCCGGGTACACAGTAAAGTCTCAAAAAGTATGCTGCTGCAATTACTAATAATATGCTTCACTTCTTGAATTATTGAACATATAACAGTACTTATGACTAAATAACTCGATGGATGAATGCTTATTTCTTTCTTGTTCATTCCCTTGATGGGGTCACTGACAAAGACCAGTATGCTACCTATAGGAAAAGCTGTTTTGGGTCGTTTCTTGCAAAGCTTCTCCTTTTCTGGAAAGCCTTCTCCCCACTTGGGCAAAGTTTGGAGTGTCTGAACTTTCCTTTCTTCAATCAGGTCAAGCAATCCTGTGCAGGAGGGAACCAACACCAAAGGCCAAGGAATGGGCTTCAACACCCCAACTCATTAATATCATCAGCATCCTAACAAATGGGAGGCCGGAGAGCCAGACCGAGCAGCCACTTGGTCACATGGCGGGGGTCTGCCCTGGGGCCCTGCGCACATTGAGCGGACGGGCACAAGTGCCATCCATATTTCTTTGCACAGCCCCGGCCCCCACCTCCCATGTCAGCCTGCTGAGCAGGCTTGGCTGTTGTTCTTGTACTTCACAGAGAAGATTTATTCCTCAAGACTGACCTACATGGACGTATGTATCTAAATTCACAAAAGCTTGAGTTTGATGGCAAGCAACAAAAGGTCAGAGGAAAAGCAGGCAAGGCGTTTAAATCAAAATGATGAAACTGGGTAATTTCATTAGCAACAGTTGTATTTACTGGAAGTCACAGATGGTGCAGTTTAGCTCATAGCCAAGTTTTTAGGACAAAATAAGAATGAAGAAAGAAATATTTCAAGGGAGAGGTGGTTAAAAATTAAATAGGCACCAGATGGCTCAAGATTGTCCTTCCTATAAATTTGGTGAACGAAGGCATGCTGAATCCAAAGGCTTTCTGAATGGGATTAGAGCTTGAAAAGGGACTTTAGCAATATATAAATAAGGCCTTTAAAAGAGGGAGATATCAAGTGTGAAATTTATTGAGTGGAGGTGACAGTTAATTATATAAACCATTTTACATTTCATCAATTTATTTAGCATTTATTGAGAACCTACTGTATGCTAGGTCTCTCTCTCTCTCTTTTTTTTTTTCCATGTGTAGTGATGATATAAAGGAACGCTTTATTTTTTCTGGAATGTCAGAGAGCCCCTAGCTTTGACTAGGTAAGAGAGGGCAAACATGACTTTGAAATGCATTTGGCTATGGGGACACGCTTTTTTCTCCTCTGGCGAATTTGGTATGACATATTTCAGTGATTTCGCACCTTCAGAGATTAATGCCTAAGCTCTTTACCAGGCCCAGAGCCATTCAGGAGGCATTTGACATCCCTGGACTTGGAGTTGTCCAAGCCCCTATGTGTCAGATTGTCTGGGGGACCTACACTTCACCAAGCAGCCCAGCTGATGCTCTTGTACTGCTTAGGATTGAGAACCATTGTTCTCGACTCTTCTCTTACCCATTGTCATCTTATCTTCCATTCAGTATGCTACAAGCTAGTTGCCACTCCCCGAACTCCCATGACTCATGCCCTACACCTTTTCACATGGCATCCCTGAAAGCACTTTGCCATTTTGTCCTCACATTCACTTCCTACCTCTCCTAAGTCTCAGTTTAAGAACACTTCTTCTCTGGAAACACCTCTCTTGCTACCAGGGAGCAGACCATGTAGAGCCATTGTATTAAGAACTTGGACCAATACTCTGGGTGGTTTTGAGGAGAGGAGAAACGAGATATGACATGAGTTTAGCAGGCTCATTCTGAGAGTGTCAGTACTCATAATGATAAAGTGGCTTTTATTGCACTAACCCTCCTGCTGATGTATACTACGGACAATATATGGAACAATTGTTTAAAGGCACTAGAAAGAAATATATAGCAGGAAGAAGCTGGAGGGGAACTTGACATTTAAAATAAGGGAAGAATATTGAGCAAGGCCCTTATCTGAAGGCTTTTCTCTTGAGGGCACTTCCTAGTCTATGCAGGGTATAGTGGGGGAGCTCAAGTGAAAAGCCTTCCTGTTACTGGCTATCAGAGCTGCCAGAGCAATGGGTAATTGAGGCAGGAATATTAAAACATGGTGGCCATCAAAAGCTGTGTACAAGCTTCCGTCAGTTCCCTGGCTGCCCTTTAAGTTGTGCATACAGAGATGAGATTCCAGGACCCCCTGGAACAATGACAGATCACTTCAAGAGCTCAGTAGAGATTTCTGCCTTTGTAGGGAGACTGTTTGGAATTGAATACTGCCAAGGCATAGAGGAGCTGGGTAAACACCCTGAACTTGCCATTAAAACCCCAGGAAGAGCACATGTTATAGTAAAAGATCACATTTTAGAACTAAGGCACTGATACAGACCTTTCCTAACAAAGCCTAAAACCAAGCTTTCACCAGTTCAAGGTGATTCCCTGGTAATTTAAATGTCTGCAGAGACAAAACTCAGCACTCTTCACAGGAAGCTCTATGATATATTGTTCACAATGCCTACATACTTTTAATGATAGAATTTGCCAAGTAGAAGAGGCTGGGAATATATGCCTTTTAGTATTTTTTATCCTTTGCCTGTTTATTTGATTTCTACCCATTGGGAAAAGAAATCTCGATACTTAAATTATTTCAAATTAAGTAATATCCTACTGTAAATACTTTCAGTTGTCAGGGACCTGAGATATTCAGTAATATTTCCAGTGTTACTTATCTTTGGGTCACTATGCACATTTTTTCCACAGCTCTAGCTCTGTTTCTCTTTATAGGCTCTGATGCTACTCTGTATTAATGCTTGCTAATTTCATTAGAGACACACATGATGTTTCCAATATTTTGGCTTCCCAGTTCCTTGAGCTCTTCTTGCCAATGATTCTGTTTTACAAATTCAGCCACTCACTTTCAAGGTGAAACCTTGTCATGGCTAGTAACTGCAGTGCCTCCAAACACCTCAGTTCCAAATTTCCATCTCTCTGACCTCTACCTTTTCTTTGACTTACATTCTTGCCTGTGTCAGCTCCAACCCTTCGCCTGTTAGCCATTGATCCACCGACATTTGTCTCTCCCTCACTTTCCAGAAGCCTCGTCCTCTGGCCTTACCATTTCCATTCCTGTGCATACCACCATTTCTCTCGCCTCTCTCTGACTTCTACATTCTGGTTTGATTAACCACGAGCATGATGAAATCTGGCTATGTGTCCCCCAGAGTCCCATGGCTTTTGCACTTGGAGCCAAACACAAAATAGAGGTGAGCGCTTCAACGGAGCTCTTCAGTCTGTTCTCTTTCCTCCCCTCCGAGACAGTTTTCATTTCTCCTTTCTCCTCAAAGCTCCCAAATCTCTTTCTCATTCTTTCATCAGACCTTGCCTCCTGTATCACTGGGGGGAAAAAAAATCCAAAACTTAAAGAAAGAAGGGACCAGCAAAGAAATTCCACGGACTCACCAGCACATCTCCCCTAACCCCTTCCACGCTGTGCCATATTGTCTGCCTGCTGCTGTGGCTGAAAACCCACAGGTCCTACCCCTCCATCAGGCACTACCCCTCAAGGGTATTGCTCCAGCACATCTCTCTTTTCCCTCTTAGCTCATCAACTGTTTCTCTCTCCACTGGATCATCTCCAACAGCATACAGATCTATCTTTCCCCTTTAACAACTGTCCTGTCACTCCTCATTATAGCCACTCTCCTCAAAAGTTCTGTCTCTGGTTGCTGCCCAATGTAACTCTTGAACTCTTTTGTGTTTGCAGTATCTCAGGATCGTAAAGGAGGTGGCTCAGTTGAGTGGTATATTATCTTTAAGCAACATTGTATTTCAGTGGAGTTAGGGGTAATCATGATTTTCTTCCTTTTACTTATTTGTTCTTTCTAAATTTTCTATGATGAATATGCAATACTTCGGTTAAAGTGGGAAACAATAAAATTATATAAAAAGAAACACCATATTTTATGAATAATTTACAATCAATTTTTATAGCAAAAATTGGCAGTGGGTTGGAGTGGAATGGGCATTGGGCCTGGGGCCAGTTCTACTCTTGACTTGCTCTTGAGAAGCCACTTAAATTCTCTGAATTTTAGATTCCTCAGCTGTGAAGGGAAGAAACTGCCATTTTCTCAGCCTTCCTTTCAATAGTGCTGTGAAGATCTTAAAAGAAAATAGATGTGAATATGATTTGAGGGACTACACAAATGTCAGATCTTAGTACCCCTTACCCAGACATTTACTGTGAGTCACATGGATGACATCTTCCTTGCACTAATGAGAAAACAGGGGTAATGAGATGAGGCAGGCTGAAAGCCACATCAAAGGTGAGCCCTAAGAAGATAAGGTTTTGATGCTTCTTGGCCAGATTTTCCCTGCATCCCAATTTCTTCATTTATTCCATTTCTAAATATCCTGCAAAATGGAGTCATCTTTTCTCCATCAAAGGTGGCTCTAAGGGCTACTGACAAGAAAGAGTGCTCTGAAGGTGTCTGGGACCGCCAGATGCTATGGAGGTATTGACTGGATACCCTTGGGTTTTTTACATCTGTTAGAGAGGATACTGCTTAACCAAATGGAACCTCCACAGAGATTGGTCTGATAGATTCATGGCATGCCAGTCTCATAATCTGGAATTGACCACACCAGGGCCTGCTTGTGTGTAGGTGCTCTGACTCATGTGCATGTGGAATGTGAAGCATTTTTTTTTTTTTTTAACTGTTTGACTCCTACTGTTTTCTCTGTTTTCCTTACCTAACTTGGTTTGGAGTTCTAGTAAATGGGCGTCTGGGGGAATCTTGCTGATATCTCAGAGGGAATAGATTTGATGCATCCCCGGGTCTGACCCATTCCCAATGTTAATCACTTGCTGGATGGAGAAGTACTTCCCTTTTTACTTGTCCTCAAATTTAGCCCTTGATCTCCTAGTCTGAGATGTGGTGAAAGAGCTCCTATTTTCACTGGGGCAAGTAACTGCTAAAGCATTGAACTGACAAATGAATTATTTCACTGCCCAGCCCTCTGTGTTTTGAGCCAGAGGTTCCCAATTCCCAGGAGGTTGTTTCTCCCTGCTTTCCACCAATCACCTTCCCTATCCTTCACAAAGCAGAAAATAGTGTTTCCCGAATGTTTACTTGGTGCCAGGGACAGTCATGTACTTTGCTTTCTTTAGTCATCAGGACAGCCTTTTAAGGTACATATGAATCCAGTTAACTGAAACTCTTTGCTCCTACCTCCTCAATCCCACCTCCTACCGTGCAGTGAGGTAGAAATGGACTGAAGCTCAGAAAACAAGCCATGAGGCTGGGATTTGAGGGAAACTCTCTCCAATTCTAGGGCAGAACTCTTTCTGCCATCCCAAGTATTCTCTTCAAGGCTTTTTCTCTTTAAAATTTTCCTTGCCAACCCCTCCCTCCTGCTAAAAGATTATTTGATCTCATGCTTCTCCAACCTTCATCTTTCCCTGTGGAAGAGCACATATATTTAAAATTTTGTCCTTGGATGTGCTGGGATGTTGACCAAATCCATCCAGACAGGGACACCTGGAGCTGCTTCACACTCAACAGAGGAGTTTCCTGGGGGAGGAGAAGGGCTCCACCCAAAAGGCTTAGAAATGACATGTTGGTTTTCCTGATAATTGGATTGTTAGAGTTTTCAGGGAAAGAGTCTGAATCCAGAGAAGCACAATCTAAATGTAAATGAATGTTTACATGGGTATTTGGAGGGACTCTGGGGTTGGAATACTGATGTAGTGGTGCTTTACAATGTGCAGGGAGCTGATTTTGCAGGCCGGGGGTGGGAAATTACCCCTCCTGCTCCTGCTCCTGTCTCCATAGAGAGAAATGGATCTGCTCTGGCTTAAGGGCCTCACAGAGCCTGTTTAAGCCATGTTGTCAATCAGTTGATGAAAACACAATAATGGAAAAACATTTACGGAGCTATAAAAGGAGCTACAGAAATGGCCCCAGCCTCTCAGTAGTTACAGTTTAACCAGATTGTCCTTAGGGAATCTGTCCTGTCATCCAGTGTGACCATCTTCTTTGTCCTTGACCTCTCTGCTGCACTTCACACTGTGGAGGCTGCTCTTCCTCATCTGCTCGGATCTCAGGGAGCCCAGGACTCAAGACTTGAGTGTTTGCTCTTAGCTCTGCTTTCTATCCCCCAGACAGCTCATCTGCCCTCTTTACCTTGATGGCCCCTCTCGACTGGTCATTATTCCCCATGTTTGGATTCATGGGTGCAGCATCCTCCCAGCCAGGTGTTCAGATTGACCTGAACGTTCTCATGAGTGACCTGTCTCCTTGCCGATAGAGCACTGTTAACGCTCCTGCATCACTGGTAGGGCAAGCCCATAGTAGATGTTCAGAAAATGTTTTTGTTATTCCCGTGCACAAAATCAAACACAACATTCAGCTTTCCACAAATACGTAATGAAAGTGGATATAAGGCATAGCTTTATGGTTAATACAAGAAAACAGATAGCATGTGGAATCATGTGGTCCCTTCTCCACTCAAACCTCTACCAGGCTAAAGGATATATGAAGATAAGATTTTCTCTTAGATGGCAAATAAGTGTATCATTAAGGATACAGTTTGTTCTCTCTGTTCAATTAATTCACTTAAAAACTATTTATCTAGCCTCTACCATGTTTCAGGCAGGCTGTGTGCTAGGTGCTAAAATGTGATTATAACTTGCTCTGCTCTCTGGGAGATCACAGTCTGGAAGTAGAGACAGAAAAGTACAGGAGGTTTGCAGTGCGCCGCAACAGGGGTCAGCTTCATATGGGCAGATGGGGCTGATAGGAGGCAGAGAAGACTGTCAGAAAAGCATTCTAAGGAAAGGAAATATCTAAGTTTTGTTGAAAAGTCTAAATAGAAATGTCTAGGCAAGAAGAAGAAGGGAGCATGCCAGGCAGAGACTGCCGCCTAGGCAGAGTCTGGGATGAGCTACGACAACAATGTGGGAGGCGTGTGAGTGGCTTATCACGGGGGCGTTATTGAAATGTCAGGGACAATGGCGAGGAATGGGGGGCAGAGAGAAGTAACAGACCCAGAAGGACCCCCCTCACCCCACCCCGTGGCCCATCCTGAGGTCTTGTTCTTTATCCTGCAGCCATGCGGAGCAAGTTGAGGGCTACAGCAGAGGTGAGGCATAGCCCTGAGCAGCTGTAAAAGCCTAGACAGGAGCAGAGTGGGGCTGCAGGCTCAGAGACCAGTTCTAAGCCTATTGAAACAGTCCAGAAGAGAGAGGAAGAAGGTGGAGAGAGCAGAGAGATGTGACAGGTGCATTTGTGCTATAAAAATGAGGACGAGGGAGATAATGAGACAGCAATCCTGTAGAATTCCTCCATGTGCCTTCAACCCTCTATTGCAAGGAATAGTGTCTGATGCATTATAGGCCCTTAATAAATATGGAAATGAATGCCTAACCAAGTAGTGATATAATTCCTCTAATTGGTTAAAATTTAAAAGCAAACAAAAACCCTGATGGCTGGGTCGGAAAGTATGGGTGGAATAGTATTAGCAAATTTACACAGGACATCTAAAGGAATTAGGACCAGGCACAGTTTGATTAACTGGGACCCAACTGGCTAATTGATAGTAGGGTATTTGGCCTTGAATGATATCTTTGAATTATGCAAGATTTAATTTTCTTATCTATCTTTATGATGAAGAATATGGTATTTTCCATACAGATATGTTATGAAGATCAAGAGAGAAAGTGTATGTCAAAATATTTTGCCACCTATAAGGACCATAAAATGTTACTGTTGATTAAGGATTTCTCAGGTTCATGAATTGGGCACTGATCAACAGAGCTGATCTTGGAATGTCAACCAGCTGCCAGCAAAGCTTTTTCTTTGTCCTACCCTGGCTGGTCCTCTTGGAGAGACCAGCGCCCTAGAAGCCAGTATATGCCATCTTCTTCCTTCTCTACTCTGGTGCTCTCATTTCTGCATTTGCTTTCCTTCCTGCACCTTCCATAGGCTGTCCTTGCCTGGTACCCATTTCATGGTGGCACCCAAAATGATGTCAGCCCTTGTCCTGCTCAAACACTAACCCCTTCTAGATAAACAAATATGGTCATGAACCTCTCGGCAACAGCAGGCCACTGGTGCTGGAGAGGTGCTGACAGTACCGGGGAGGTGGCAGGATCCCAATGGTAGAGTGTGGCCAAGCATGGGGGGCAGGTAGAAGGCAGGTGCGCTAAGGATTCTCTCACACATAAGCATACAGAGGTAGAAAAGTGTGTGTGTGTGTGTGTGTGTGTGTGAGAGAGAGAGAGAGAGAAAGAGGGAAAGAGAGAGAATGTCTGGGGTGGGCAGTGGGGGCAATACTCAAAAACTATGCCATCATAACAGAGCAAATGAGACCAGCTGAAGTTTGGATGGTTCTTGGGTTTCCACAGCCCTTTCCATTCTGCTCCATCACATAGTCCTGATGATATCTGGGTGAGGTGGGGCTGTTACTCCTGTTTGTCCAAAGAAGAAACTGAGGCTCACAATGACTTGCTCAAGCAGCCCTAACCAGTGGCTGGAAGGGTGTGAGTTCTGAAAGAGCTTTCTGACCCCTGTGCTTTTGTTCCTTTGCTGTCTTAGGCAGATGAACATGGATGTGGTACTAGTTGTAGGAGGAATGTATGAAGAAAACTTGAAAAAGTTAACATTCTGACACAAAAGTTCTAAGCACTTATTATAGAAACTTAAAACACAGAAAAATCATAAATCATTATTATTTAAAGACAAATCATAAATCATTAGGATCTTGCCATTCAGGCATAAACACTATTAGCATTTACTGCATTTCTTGTAGTCTTTTTTATGGATTATTTTATGTATAGGGGAGATTGCGATTTACATGCAATTATTCCTACTTTCCACTTAACCTTATGCCACAAGCATTTTCCCATATTAGTAAAAACCCTTATAACTGTGATTTTTGGGGGGTTCATAATATTCCTTTATATGTCCATGCCCTAACTGACAATAGCATTCTCTAGGCATTGGTCACTTAATTTAGGTATGAGTTATTCTGTGATTCATTCATTCATTCATTGATTCATTCATTTGGTGTCGCTTGGACACAAAAGCAGCATTCCAACCAACCCTGTTTTTCAGAAATTTGACTTCCTTCAGAGATTCTCAGCCTTTTGGATTGAAACAGTTTGTTTCTTAAGAAGCCAGCCACGTATTGATTTAAAACACAATAAACAATCAATAAAAGAAAGAACAAGAACCATATGATACTCTAAATAGATGCTGAAAAAGCATTTGACAAAGTACAGCATCCCTTCCTGATCAAAACTCTTCAAAGTGTAGGGATAGAGGGCACATACCTCAATATTATCAAAGCCATCTATGAAAAACCCACCGCAAATATCATTCTCAATGGAGAAAAACTGAAAGTTTTTCCGCTAAGGTCAGGAACACGGCAGGGATACCGCTATTCAACATAGTACTAGAAGTCCTAGCCTCAGCAATCAGAAAACAAAAGGAAATTAAAGGCATCCAAATCGGCAAAGAAGAAGTCAGACTATCACTCTTCGCAGATGATATGATACTATATGTGGAAAACCCAAAAGACTCCACTCCAAAACTGCTAGAACTTGTCCAGGAATTCAGTAAAGTGTCAGGATATAAAATCAATGCACAGAAATCAGTTGCATTTCTCTACACTAACAACAAGACAGAAGAAAGAGAAATTAAGGAGTCAATCCCATTTACAATTGTACCCCAAACCATAAGATACCTAGGAATAAACCTAACCAAAGAGGCACAGAATCTATACTCAGAAAACTATAAAGTACTCATGAAAGAAATTGAGGAAGACACAAAGAAATGGAAAAATGTTCCATGCTCCTGGATTGGAAGAATAAATATTGTGAAAATGTCTATGCTACCTAAACCAATCTACACATTTAATGCAATTCCTATCAAAATACCATCCATCTTTTTCAAAGAAATGGAACAAATAATTCTAAAATTTACATGGAACCAGAAAAGACCTCGAATAGCCAAAGGAATATTGAAAAAGAAAGCCAAAGTTGGTGGCATCACAATTCTGGACTTCAAGCTCTATTACAAAGCTGTCATCATCAAGACAGCATGGTACTGGCACAAAAACAGACACATAGATCAATGGAACAGAATAGAGAGCCCAGAAATAGACCCTCAACTCTATGGTCAACTAATCTTCGACAAAGCAGAAAAGAATGTCCAATGGAGAAAAGACAGCCTCTTCAATAAATGGTGTTGGGAAAATTGGACAGCCACATGCAGAAAAATGAAATTGGACCATTTCCTTACACCACACACAAAAATAGACTCATTTTTGATGTGATGAAGGACCTCAGTGTGAGAAAGGAATCCATCAAAATCCTTGAGGAGAACATAGGCAGCAACCTCTTCGACCTCAGCCGCAGCAACATCTTCCTAGGAACATCGCCAAAGGCAAGGGAAGCAAGGGCAAAAATGAACTACTGGGATTTTATCGAGATCAAAAGCTTTTGCACAGCAAAGGAAACAGTTAACAAAACCAAAAGACAACTGACAGAATGGGAGAGGATATTTGCAAACGACATATCAGATAAAGGACTAGTGTCCAAAATCTATAAAGAACTTAGCAAACTCAACACCCAAAGAACAAATAATCCAATCAAGAAATGGGCAGAGGACATGAACACACATTTCTGCAAAGAAGACATCCAGATGGCCAACAGACACATGAAAAAGTGCTCCATATCACTCGGCATCAGGGAAATAGAAATCAAAACCACAATGAGGTATCACCTCACACCAGTCAGAATGGCTAAAATCAACAAGTCAGGAAATGACAGATGCTGGCGAGGTTGCAGAGAAAGGGGAACCCTCCTACACTCTTGGTGGGAATGCAAGCTGGTGCAACCACTCTGGAAAACAGCATGGAGGTTCCTCAAAATGTTGAAAATAGAACTGCCCTATGACCCAGCAATTGCACTACTGCGTATTTACCCTAAAGATACAAATGTAGTAATCCAAAGGGGCACATGCACCCGAATGTTTATAGCAGCAATGTCCACAATAGCCAAACTACGGAAAGAACCTAGATGTCCATCAACAGATGAATGGATAAAGAAGATGTGGTATTTATACAGAATGGAATACTCTGCAGCCATCAAAAGAAATGAAATCTTGCCATTTGCGACAACATGGATGGAACTAGAGCGTATCATGCTTAGCGAAATAAGTCAAGTGGAGAAAGACAACTGTCATATGATCTTCCTGATATGAGGAAGTGGTGATGTAACATGGGGGCTTAAGTGGGTAGGAGAAGAATAAATGAAACAAGATGGGATTGGGAGGGAGGCAAACCACAAGTGACTCTTAATCTCACAAAACAAACTGAGGGTTGCTGGGGGGAGGGGGATTGGGAGAAGGGGGGTGGGGTTATGGACATTGGGGAGGGTATGTGCTTTGGTGAGTGGTGTGAAGTGTGTAAACCTGGCGATTCACCGACCTGTATTCCTGGGGATAAAAATATATTATATGTTTATAAAAAATAATAAAAAAACACAATAAACACATCTTTCCATGAGAATGTAAATGCTACACTGGATGGAGGGAGGTGACAAGAAAGTCCCTGTTCCTGAAGAACTTGCCATATTCCATGGCTGAGAACAACCCCAGCATCTGAAACAAGTGATGTGTGGCTAATACTCCTTGCCAGTCGTGATGTCCACCCCCAGACTGCCCAAGCAGTAGGTAGGTATGTGGAGACACAGCCCTGGCTATCCGAATAGCATGTGGCTTTCTTACCCTCTCTCATGTTCCCCTTTACAAACAGGTCTCACCATCACGGGCTTGCTCCCCAAGAGTGAGTTAGGTGCTCAGTGATTCACTTGGTAGATGGTGCCCGGCAACTTCTATGACATTTCTGCTTATATACGGAATAGCCTGGGTATAGATACGAATGACAACTAATATATATGGAGTGTTTTGTGTGTCTCGAGCACTATGAAGTGCTACAGAAGAACCTCTGCATTCTCCTTACACACAACAGCAGTGTAGTATAGGGACCAAACATCCAACAGCTAGGGTCAAGCTCTTTGCTTACAGTGTAACTGCAGACAAAATATTTTACCTACTTGTGTTTCTTTTTCCTTCACTATGGAAGGGAGAGAGAGAAATGTCTGCCTTATACGGTTGTTGAAAGAATTTGCTAAGTTAAGAGAGGTAAAGCATTTAGCCTAGTGACTGATGTATAGTTAGTAATGTGACAAAGGTGAACTCTTATTACTTAAGCCTCCCAAGAAATGCCCCAGTATGTTCTATTTTTATTTCTATTTCATGGAGGCTGAAATCGAGGCACAAAGAGTTTAGATGCCTTGCCCAGGGTCACACAGACAGAGTAGGAATCCTGACAACTGGACTCCATAAACCGTACTCTAATTACCATGCTATAATATCCTGAAGGAATTTTCCATCAGGAAAGGAGAGACCTGTAGAGCAAAGCAGAGCTCTAACTTTTGTATGTGGTCAGTGTATCAAAGGTGAAAGCAGAGCCAGCAAAGGGAGGAGATGGCTACAGATGCTCGTTTGCCAAGGACCCTGGCAATGTTGAGTCCTTATGACTTCTGGAAATTAGGAAAGCCAGCTGTTCCTTAGAAGGGGAGCCGATTGGGAAACATAAAATATTTCTGGCTGCAGCAATGTAGCTGGCTCCTGAACTGAAGATGCAGTAGGTGCAGGTGATTCAGCTTTGGCAGAAGCAATCACTGTCCCTGCCAGGGTCCTGGTGCAGATCCCCAGTGGGGATGTGGGCCTGGGATTCACAGGGAATTTGATTTTGTTTCAGCCTTTTTTTTTTTTTTTAAAGTCTCTAAGTTGAAGAATGCATCGTATCCTTGTGGTTTCAGCTTCCTCTTTTCCTCTCCACTGGTAGGAATATAGTGTGGTGTCTATTTATCTGTTTACTTTGATAGGACCCAATGATACCATACCAATCTTAGGGTTCTCGACTTGCTCTTTTCACTCATTTTGTGTTGCTGCAGTCTGTCAGTGTCAATACGGATCTCTCTAGTCTCTTCATTTTAACTGCTGCAAAATAGGTCCTTCTGTGAATTCTCTGTGATGTGTCCATTTCATTACTGATGGACATTTCCATTTTGTGGATATTGGCCATTTCAAATAATATTTCAGTGAGCCTTTTTGTATGATTCTCCTTGAGGATTTCTGGTTTGGGTATCAAGCTATCACATAAAATGAATAGCACAAATTTTCAGCCCCCCTCCCCAACTGCCTGAAATTGTTTGGTTATTATAAGGATTATATGTGACATTTTGTTTTTGTTTTTTCTTTGAGGAAACCCTCAAGTGATAAAAGTGATAAAACTCACTTGTAAGTCATTTGAATGGGTTTTCTTTTGGAGGAATGATGATATTGGAAGATATTTGGCTAGAAATGGAATTGCCGAATGAGAAGATAGGTACATTTTTAACTGCTAAATTGCTTTCCTAAGTGATTGTAGCAATTTATATGTCTTCCAGGATTATATGAGAGTTCCTGTTTTCTCACATTCTCTCCAATATTTGGTATTATTTAACTTACCTTATGATACATTATAGTTTTAAATTTGCAGCTAATGGATTATTAGGGACTTTATGTTTTCTCCCTTTATGAATTGTTTTTCCATATATTTGCTTGTTTTTCTAGTGGTATATTTGTCTTTTTGGTAATGATTTTAGGAATTCTTTACATGACCTCTATTCAATGCATATAGGCAGCTTCATCCCAAGTTCATAAATGTACTCTTCTGTATTTTATTATAATAGTTTATAAATTTTTTAGAAAAGATTTTATTTATTCATTTGACAGAGAGAGAGATCACAGGTAGACAGAGAGGGAGGCAGAGAGAGGGGGGAAGCAGGCTCCCTTCTGAGCAGAGAGCCCGATGTGGGGCTCTATTCCAGGACCCTGGGATCATGACCCAAGCTGAAGGCAAAGGCTTAACCCACTGAGCCACCCAGGTGCCCTAAATGTTTGTTTTTTTATATATAGACATTTAACTTGTCTAGAATTTATTTTTGTGTACAGTATGAGCCAGGAATTCAGTTTCACTTTTGCCATGTAGAAAATAGTTATTGAGTAACAATTCATCTTATTTAATGGTTATTGGTTTAGTCATTTTATTGTGTGTGTGTGTGTGTGTGTGTGTGTGTGTGTGTGTGTGTGAGAAAACACACATAGTTCTATGTGTACCCACGTCTGTGTGTCTCTGTATTTCAATTTAGGTATAATTTTCCATGTCACATAATTTTTTGAATTTATAGGAATTCTCTTTTATCGTAAGATACTCTTATATAGGCACAGTTCATCACTTTTTTTCTCTTGTCATTGGGCAGACTTGCTTTAAGTTTTTCTTTCCTACTAGCCATTGAAAAAAACAGCGTTTAGTTTTATAGATCATTAATACATTTCCCTATGAATTTTACCTCCTTTTAAAATTTATTTCATTCTATTTTCTTTGGGTTTAATCTGTTTTTCTTTCTCCTACTTCTTGAATTGAATGTTTAACTCATTTATTTTCAATATTTAATACATGAATTTAAGACTATAAATTTCTTTATAATTCTCTGCTTTCACAGACTCCCATAAATTTGATACATAGTGCTATCATTGTTATTCTGTTCCAAATATTTCATAACCTCTATTATGAGTTGTTTTTCTTTAACCCATTGGCTACCTGGAAGTGATTTTTACTTTCTAAATTTATGCTGTTTTTCTTTTTCTGTTTTATTTTTATTCTAATTACTTTGTAATCATATAGTAAATTATGATATAGATTCTATGGAATTTCTGGGAATAACCTTCATGACCTGGTAGGCCTATGCCTATTCTGTGTATGTGAAAAGAAGGTATATTTTCTGCTTGTTGGGTCACAGAGCACTTATGTATTATTATTAGACCAAGATTGATATGAGTGCTGTTCATATCTATTTGCTAATTTTTGGTTTGCTTGATCTCTTACTAAGTGATGTGTGAAAAAAAAAAATTCCCACGAGCTGTGTTGATTTGTCAACTTATCATTGCAATTCTCTCACTTTTTGCTTTATGTGAAAAGATACTGTTGGGCACTCGCAAATCAGTGATGGCTGTATTTTCTTGGTGGATTTGTGTGTGTGTGTTTTATGCAAGGAGTAATTAGTACTCTATATCCTTGCTGTTAGGTTGGGGCCGTATGACTGGTTCTGGAGAATGTACTATGAGAAGTGAAATGTGTCGCCTCTGGAATGCCTCCTTTATTTCTCTCTTTCCCTGCTATGATCATCTCTGAGGCCATATGTTCCAGATGACATTGCTATACCTGTGGAGCCTTCTCACCTAGAGTAAACTTTCTCTCTTAAGCCCCTGGGATTTCAGAGGTTTGTCAGTCATGGCAGCTAGTGTTATCCTGTTGTCATTATGCTTTTGCCATAAATTCTATTTTCTGTTTTGTTAGTATTTCCCAAATATATTATATGTATATGTGTGTGTTTATGTGTGTGTGTATAAATTCATTTACATAATGGATTTAATTTTATGTGTTGTGATTACTGATATCTTGGGTTTTTTTCCTACATCTTATTTTGTGTTTTGTATTTGACTATGTTTTTCTTTGTTTCTCTCTACCCTCTTCTTGCTTCCTATTGGATTGCTTTTGTTTTCTCTATTTTCTTTGTTTTTATTTCTTGGTGGTACTTCTAAAAATTTAGTATGTGATCTTTTAAATATTTTTTATTTCTTAATTTTAATTTGCTATTAATTATAGACTTACAAAATGTTGCAAAAATGCTGTAAATAATTCCAGCATATCCTTCTTCATTCCCCAGATAATCATAGTAAAATGATCAAAACCAGGAAATTAACATTGGTACAATACTAATCACTAATCAACATTGTTTACATTTTTCCAATTGTCCCTATAATGTCATTTTCTAGGACCAACTCAGAAACACTCATTGCATTTAGTTATCATAGCTCTTTAGTCTCCTCCAATCGAGGACAGTTCCTTACTTCTTCATCTGTCATGACTTTGACATTTTGAAGAGTACTGGCCAAATAAGTTCTGTGGAATGGTCATCACTTTGGGTTAGCTTAATATTTCTTCATAATTAAATTCAAATTATGTATTTTTGGCAAATATACCACAAACGTGATGTTTTCATACTACAGCATGATACCAATTTGTTTAATTACTGGTGATATTAATATTGATCACTTATGGTGATGTCTGTCTGGCTTTTCTATTGTAAAGTCACCATTTTTCCTTTTGCACTTGAGAAATATTTGGGGGGGGTATATTTTGAGGAATGCAGACATCCTGAGTCTCATCCTACACTCATTCAGTTTTAGCATCCATTGATGATTCTTGCTTGTCATACTTAGTATTATTGTGTTGGCAAAATGGTGATTTTTCTATTTCCATCACTTCTTTTACATTTATTTGTTGAAATACACTATGAGGAAGAGTTGTCCCTTTTGCATATGTACTTACTCAGTTATTAAATTCCTATCTTTATGTCCTTACTTTTCCCCCCATATGGGTCATCATTATTTATATTATTTCTCACAACCTGTCAGATTTGCTGTTGGGAGTTTCTTCCAGTTGGCTTTATGTCCTGTGACAAACTTCCATTATTTTGTGATAACATTCTTACTTTCTGGCGGTGCAAGATGCTCCAGGTTAACCTTTTCTTATCCCTGTGCCAACCCTGAAATCTGCTTTTTCTTCAGGGATTTCTGGTTCCTTTTTTGGAGACTGTATTCTGAAATCAAGATCTGGTTGATAGGTGGGGACCTTGCTACTGTGGTGTCATTTGCTTCTAAGTACTTATAGTAGATAAAATTGGGAAATCATTCCTTGTAAGTTCAAAGAATCTTCTTTCATTCTTATAGCTGCGTAGTATTCCAATGAGTGGATGTACATCATTCATTTAACTAATCTCCAATATGTGGGCATTTAGGTTGTTCTCAGTATTTTGCAATTGTAAACAGTGCTGCAATGAATAATCTCTTAGCGGTTGTATATTTTTGTGTTGTTGGATGTATACCTTCAAGGTGAATTCCTAAAAGTGGAATTGTTGCATCAAAAGGCGGTTTCCGTTTTCATAGTGGTCTTTGAGAGTGATTGCTTCCTGTTTCACTATGGCTTTGTCAGTGGAAAGCATAGTCTTACTTTTAAACTTTAATTAACATGGTAGGTGAGAAAGGGTATGTTATTTTTTAAATTTGCATTTATCTAGTTATGAATGAATTCAATATCTTTTTTTTATGTTTTGGGGCCATATTTATATCTTTTTCTTTTGGTAAGTTGTCTGTTAATGTGTTTTCCCCATTTTTCTATTGGAATTTTGGTATTTTGTCTCCCTGTTTCCTAGAGTTCTATATGTGTTAGTGATAATAGCCCTTTGTGATATCAGTTGTAAGTAGTAGTAGTAGTTGTCTTTTTTTAAGATTTTATTTATTTATTTGACAGATAGAGATCACAATTAGGCAGAGAGGCAGGTAGAGAGAAAGGAAGGGAAGCAGGCTCCCCGCAAAGCAGAGAGCCCGATGCGGGGCTCAGTCCCAGGACCCTGGGATCATGACCTGAGCCGAAGGCAGAGGCTCAACCCTGAGCCACCCAGGCGCCCCAATCAGTTGTCTTTTTGATTTTATGTTTTTTCTTTTCCATAAACAGTTAAGAAATTTTTAAAAATAACTGTTTGTTTATTTTTTTAAAGATTTTATTTATTTATTTGACAGAGAGAGACACAGTGAGAGAGGGAACACAAGCAGAGGGAGTGGGAGAGGTGAAGCAGGCTTCCCACCAAGCAGGGAGCCTGATGCGGGTCTTGATCCTAGGACCCTGGGATCATGACCCAAGCTGAAGGCAGACACTTAACAACTGAGCCACCCAGGCGCCCCAATGTTAATCAGTCTTCTCTTTTGTTATCTCTAGATTTTGAGTCATCAGTAGAATGCCTTTCCCTACTCTGAGGTTAAAATGAAATTTACATTCATATTTTCTTTAGTATTTACATGGTTCCATTTTCTCTTTCTTTTTTTTTTTTTTTTTTTTTTTTTTTTTTTTTTAGTGGGGGACAAAGGGAGAAGGAGGGAGAGAATTTTAAGCTGGCACCCTACTCAGTCCAGAGCCCGACACGGGGCTTGATTTCATGACCCTGATATTATAACCTGTGCCCAAATCAAGAGGCATACACTTAACCAACTGAGTCACCCCTACATGGTTCCATTTTCTAATTTAAGTTCCTAATCTATTTGGAGTTTATTTTGTCTATTATATGAGCCATTGATTTAATTTTACCTTGTTCTAAATGGCTACCCAGTTCCCACTGGCACCATTTATTCAAAAGTTCATCTTTGACTCTATTATTTGGGATACCTCAATTTATTATATTTTGAAATTCCACATGTATTTGGATCCATTCCTGGACTTTCTGTTCTATTTGGCCAGTCTGTTTGTCTATTCATGGTACAGTACACACTGGTTTAATTATAGAGGCTTTACATTATGTTTTAATGTATGTCTGACAGGTTAGTTCCCCCTTGTAGTTTTGTCTTTTCATTTTCTTCTTCCTCTTTTCCTCCTCCTCACTCCCCCACCTCCTCTTCCTCTTCCTTTTTCTTCTTCTTCTTCTCTCTCTCTCTGTCTTTTTATTGTTTTCCTGGCTATCCATGCATGTTTATTTCATTCTGTAAACTCACTATCTACTTGCCTAACTTCCTAAAAATGCTTGTTGGCATTTTATTGAGCTTGCATTAAATTTCTTAACTAATTAAGGGAGAACTGACAATTTTTTATGATGTTGAATCATGTTATTCAAAAATGGATTCCTTCCATTTATTTTGTTTGCTGTTGTGGCTTCCAGGAATATTTTAAAATTTTGCTGATAGAGATTTTATATATTTCTTATGAAGTTTTTTTTCTAAGTATTTAATCTCTTGCTATTGTATATGTTGTTTTTTCTACCATTATTTCTTGTAGCTGGTTATTATGTACATAAAGGGTTATTGGCTTCTATATTAACATGCAGTTTTAATTTAGTAGACTCTAATCATTCATTACCTTCACTCTCCTCTTGAACAATTTCAGAATTTAAACTTTGCTCTCTACTCATGCCTTTCATTTTATTTTCCTCCAGTATTTAATTTTCTTCTTGATTTCTTCTCATTCTTGGCATTATTATTACTATGATAATCAGTCAATGCTTATTTAGATTTATCCACAAGTTTTCCATTACCTTTAGCTTATCGTTACTTGTTGAAGTCATTTTCTTCATTCTGGGTTCCCTTTTTTTTCTTCCTGAAGTATACCAGTAGTGTGTGTTTTCAAAAGGATCTGTGCATGATAAATTCTCTCAGTCTTTATCTGAAAATGCCGTTGTTTAACATTCTCTTTTTTTTTTTAAGATTTTATTTATTCATTAGGGAGAGGATATGTGAGCAGGAGGAAGGAACAGAGAGGGAGGAAAAAGGAGGAAGAAAGAATCTTAAGCAGACTCTGTGCAGAGCATGGAGCCCAACATGGGGTGCGATGCCAAGACCCTGAGATCATGACCTGAACTGAAATCAAGAGCTGGATGTTAACCGACTGAGCCATCCAGGTGCCCCTTTAACATTCATTCTTGGATCCTAGTTTAGCTGGATGGTATGTTGCATTGTCTCTGACATTTGTTGTTGCTTATAGAAGTCTTCAGTCAGCCTAACTGCTGCTACTTGTTAATAACTCTTTTTGTCTCTAATGGCTTTTGAAGTTGTCTATTTATTTATAATGCACTGTTATAGTACTATGTATGTGGGTGTGCATTGTTTTAATGTATTATTCTCAGGATTTTGTATGTTCTTACAATATGGGGACTTCTCCCTTCAAGTCTGAAAAATTCTTGAGTATTATCTCTTGGAATATTGACTTCTCCATTCTCTTTATTTGCATGTTTTGGATACCCTAATATATATGTTAGAAATTACTGTATCTCTGTGTATCTAAACTCTTTTTCATACTTTCTGTCTCTTCGTGTTACATTCTGAGAGTTTCTTTATATTAACTTTTATAATTTACTTAGTCTCTGTTGTTCTTTCTAGTTTTATGTTCAGCCCTTCCACTGGATTTTTTCGCTGGCTCTATATTTTTGTTTCTAGATTTCATATTTGATTCTTCAAATCTTTTCTTTTTCCTGTTGCCCTATTTTTACCATATAATTTTTATTCCTGCTGTTAACTTTTGAACCAGATGTAAATCAAGATTTTGTGGGATCTGAAGCTTGTCCATTTTGAGAGGCCTCTCTTTAAGAACATGAATATACAATTACAAATATTAAATTAAATGCAATAGTGAATATTTAGTTGGAATGAGAAAAAAAATCACACATCAAAAAATTTCAAAAAGCTGACAAGCACCACAAATATCACACAAAATCTAGAAAAATAACTTTATAGTTTTGTTAATTAATTGCTGAACTCATCTTCATGTGACAAGTTTATAATACTGTTTAAAAGGGGAAAATGAAAAGATAACAGCCTTTTCTCTAGCATATTTGATCATTTGTGGTTTATAAAAATTAGCTTCGACTTCACATATAGCTTTTGGCACGAAATTGGTGTCACATTTGGGAAAACCTCTAAGTTCTTTCATATACAAGCTGTAAGAATTGGGATAATTTTTACATATCAGCATCTAGCTCTATACATTTCAGTTTTTTTTTTCTTTTCTACTTATTTGTGATTTGGGTAGTATAGGACAAGTTTATATTGGGATCCAGTCTCTTGCCCTGTACCTTCATGTATATGGAAATGACTGTGAACCACATAAATATGTTTCACTAAATCCACACTAAATGTATCCAAACTAAATGGTCCCTTGCCATTCCGATGCCTTCAAATAAAAATAGAAATGTGGTAGAGGCAGAAAGGAGAGTTGCAAGTAACTTTAGCCAATTAAGGTTAAAATATATTTTATAGATTTTATGAAAATATAAGAGACCACTTGAGTACATTGCTAGAGTCCTTCTCAAGACTTTGGGAAGGGCCAGTTTTAGTGAGAGACCCTGGAAAGTTAGTTCCATTAACCTTATAATCTGCCTCTGCTGTGACCATCTCAATCATAATTATTTTATGATTTCTTTTATTTTATTATGTTACATTAGTGACTGTAGAGTACATGATTAGTTTTGATGTAGTGCTCCATGATTCCTTGTTCCTGTATAACACCCAGTGCTCCATACAATATGTGCCCTCGTTAATACTCAATCATAATTATTTTAAAGCCTCTTTCAAATCACTTTATTCAGGCACAGTGGTTGCCTCAGTGGACTCTTTTCATGGTGTAGTTTTACTTTGTATTATCTGTAATCTTGGGCTATGAAGTCTACTTCTGTGGAGCTTGCTTTCTTTGGTAGTCCAGTGGGCCAGTAGTAACTTGGTGGTTGCCTTTAACCGGGTTCCATTAAATGTTTATGCTATTTTCTCAGCTAGGGTAGGGGCCATACAGTATAAAAGTTGTGAATTTAGATTCACAGATTTACATGGCACAAAATGGACATTCCAACTACTCGCAGGTGACTCTTCACCCTTGTGCGGTAGAGTCAGCCTTACTTTCTGCTTCCCTGAATCGTTGAGTAAAGCTCTTCTAGACTCCGATTCAGATTTGAGGCAGCCCTTCAGGGGTCTGGGCAAGATCAGTTTTAGCCTTTCAGGAGCACAAAGCCATCGGTCTTCTTTCCCTGCATACATCAGAAACCCATCCCACAGCTGTTAGGACTTAAATACAGATCCAAGATTCACGTGGGCCATTTCTCTTTAGTTTCTCTTCTCTGACTTTGAGTTCTCTCTTCATTTTTGTCACCTGCTTTGCTTTCAAACTCTCCTAAGTGTCCTACATCCTTTTCTTAGATTTTATCTGATATAGCCATGTGTTTGGAATTGGGGAATAATCACTGGAGTAAATGTAGGCTGGTCAGCTGCAACTCATTCATTCATTCAACACTGTATTTTTGAGTGCCCTTCTTGTGTCTCATGCTTCATAGAGTACTAGCTATGCCTCAATATGTAATTCAATTCCTTGCCCTTGTGGAGTTTACTTTCTAGTAAAATGATAACTGTTCTTTTGTGCTGAGGACTCTTTTTCTTCCCATGCAGAAAGGGTGAGGTGAAGGGGGTAAGCTTCCCTCTTTTCTCTTTTCTGTATGTATCTGAGGTTACAAACATGCTATAGCAACTCTGTGACTATGAGTCCTGTATGAATAATTGGAGGCTATTTAAAGTCAATTGTGAGTCTACCATATAGTCTCAGTGTTCTCAAACATTTTACTACTGTGGACCTTTATTTAGGAAGGATTTTTCTGTTGTACACAGTGCAATAGTAATTAAGACCCTGCCTCAGTTGTTTGTGCATGCTCAACAACATAATTCTTTAATTATTTGAAAATAATTTTTCTTTTTATTCACTTTTCTTTTATTTACGTACAGAAAAATTCACCTTTTTGGTGTATAGCTCTAAAAGATTTGAGAAACTTTAGTCATGCAACCACCACCGCAATCATGATACAAAATGGTTTCATTACCCCCAAATAGTCCCTCATCCCTTTTGTAGTCAAATCTACCTCTACCCTCCAGGCTTTGGCAACCACTTATCTGTTCTTGACCCTTCAGCATTGTCTTTTCAAGAATGTCGTGCAAATGGTATTAAACAGGATGTAGCCTTAGGTATCTGGTTTCTTTCACTTAGCTTAATATATTTGAGATTCAACATATTGTTGCATGCACCAGTAATTTGTTTCTTTTCTTCTATTTTGAAAAGAAAAGCCCTAATCAGAATTTCTTGTTCATAAAAGCTTATCATGGTCAACAAGAATTGATTGAAACGTGATATTTCTAGTTGCTAAGATACTATCAAATAATTATGTCTAATGTGTGCCACATTATAGATTTTTAAGGAAAAAAGAAATAAGACTTCTGATTTAAAAAACTATTAAAATAGGAACAAACATACTGTGGGGGGGGGTTCAGAAAGTATTGCAATCCCAGGAGAAGTCAAAAGAATATGGTGATCTTTTAGTAAATGTCGGAAACCTGATAGATGGTTAATGTAAGATTTTTAAAGCTGCTTTGAGTAGTGTTTAACAAATATTTGTTGAATTGTTGAAGAATGAAATGATGGCATCTCATTAAACCTTAGCGACTTCCTGAATTATGGAGACTCCCAAGTTGATGATTATGTGCCCAAAAGACCATCTGGCTTTGACCCCACACCTATCAGCTGCTACGTGTGGTTCTCTCTGATGCTGGCGTAGCAGAAGTTTTAGCATCTTCTCAACCTCATGGCTTGTGAGGCAACACAAAAGAGCAGCCAGTTAGTACACTGCAGTCATTGTCCTATATCTTTCCAGAAGCTTGTCTGGGGTCTGCTTGCCAGGCTGCACACCTGCTCCAGATTGCCTAGTCACATGGCTCACTGAGCAGTGACTTCCCTTACATGAGGTGGCCACACATCTGTTTTCTTTAATCAGGCAAGCAAAGTGTTTATGGCATGAGCCAAATTTCATCTTTAGATGCATACTCAGAGTCCCCATTTCAGGTGACAAGAAGCAATTGCACCTCTGGGGACAGGGATGATCCCCTGTGCCTGAAAGGGGTGGTCTCTTCCTACACCTGTGTGCTTCGTACTCAAGCCAAAAGTGTATAAGACACATATTAAATATAATCACTGCTTTGAAGTAGCTTACTGCCATTTTGGAGGCAGTATGCCATGGTGCAGAAGGCTCTTGTTGCATGTTTGTTGAGTGAATGGTACATCTCTGTCCTTTTAGGCAGGAGGTATTGGTGTATAGAATCTTGGGGTTGGAATGACCTTAAATGTCATCCATTTGAGCTAACCAGGTGATCACTGTTGCTTGGACAGCCATCTCTGCTTCTCTGCCTCCCCTCTGTTTCATCACATGATACAGCTAATATCTTACCATGAAATATGTCTCCTTGGTCATTCTCCGATAACCTAGTTCAGCAGCATGAATCTGCTAGTTTCTTGGCTGTGAGCAGCTTCTGGTACACCAAATGGGAATAAGAGTGAGAGGCCCTGGTTTCCTCTGGTGATTATTAAACTTGATTGCAGCCAATTTCCTGATAGACAAGGATTTGATTTAAAAGCCCACTCCTTTGTTTGTGTTTTATGGGCATATGTTGCATCCATTTGAAAGATCATCTTAGTTTCTCTTTTTTTTTATAGGACTAAGGACTCGATTTATCAGACTCCTACAGTGTAAATTATTAGAGGTTACTAAAATTTGGTATCCAATACTAAAAGTGTTAGCTTATTTAAAACTTTGAGTTAGAATTCCTTTTACAAATACAGACCTTCTTAGTGTTCCTTGAACATGATAAACTCATTCCCACCCCAGGATCTTTGCCCTTATTATTTCCTTTGAAGACTTTGGATAATAATGACTACAAGAAATACCTAATTTTTATTAGGGAAAATCTGTTTCCCCATGTCTTTTCTTCCTTGGCTAAATTTTTCTCACTGATGCCAATAACATGTACCCCTGGCAACCCCTTTCAGAGAGAGGGAGAGAGAGACAGGTACTGCTGAAATCCAGCTCATCTCCCAAGTGCCTGGAATGTGTGATGTAATTTTCCACTATCTGAGCTTCAGTGTTTTCCTAACATTAATTTTGGACTTTGACCTTCACTGGGAGAGGCTAGATCAGAATTCAGCAATTAAAAAATTTTGATTGTATGCTCCTTGTAAACATCGTGTAAATGGCCATAAATACAGATTGCATGTTCCAGTTTACTTAACCTTCTCCTACTTTGTGATGAAGATTAAAATTGTTTTCTATCATTTTTACAGATCTTTAAAATAGGAATCCACTCTCACATAATCAAGAGGTGACCACGTTTGCTAGCCTTTGTGTAGAGCATAAAATATCTCTTGGAAATAAGACAATTGAATCCCACAGTTCAAAAAGAGCTCCTCCAAGCTTTAGTTTAGCAGTCTTGCCAAGGAGCTGGGTGAACAGTGATGAAAAACACAAATGGTATTCATCCAAAGAAACTCATAATATACTTTAAGTATGCACTGAATCTTTTATTAAATTATTTTGGCTTATTAAATGCCATATTTAAGGTTGCTTTTCAAATACACTTTTAATAATGATCATAAGTGTACTGCAGTGTAGTTGGTGCACCTATTAAAAGGGAGAAATATGCCGTATAGTCATAAAACCCATAAACTGCCATTTTGTAAGTGGCTAAGAAGTGAATTGCCACACAAACCCAGACTTGCAGCAGCTGCAAATAAAGGAAAGAAGTTTCTTAATGCTGACACCGGTCATGAAACTGATATTTTATTTAGATGTCCTTGCAGCACAGAGCTCGTGGAAATCATGTTTATAGTCTTCATGCAATAGAAATACAAGCAATAGTGTATATTTTGGCAGGTAGTGCCCGATTTAGTTGTAATAATTCACAGCACTGCTCCAGGCCTTCCATGTTGCTCCAGGCAAAAACCTGTATTATAAATTATAGCACACAAAGCTGAATTTGACCTACCAGTTGATGCATAATAAACTGACTTAATTCTGAATATTAACTACACATTGTGGCCTAAAGGTTTTATGCTCTCTAAATGTAACAATAAATTATACAAAAATCTTCCTCTTGGGTGAAGCCTAAATATAAATAAATCCCCAATCTTAATACTATGCCGAAAGACCGGTTACTATAGATACCAGAGAGAATATATTAATCTTAAATATTATTGCAGAATAAAATAACGTTAGAATATCACTAAATACCTGAACTAATTATAGAAACTTTGGGGAGAAGTTTCCGTACTTTAATAAACCACTTTCCCCTTTGGCCCATTTCTTGAGTGGGAAATGGAAAGATGCTTTCTCTCTTCGTTGATCAGCATGAATAAAATGGTTTGTTCTAAAAGATTCTCTCCTGTACCAAACACAGGGTTTAGTTCATATAAATGTGTCCATGTAAGTGCTCAGCAGATATTTATCAGTGAAAGAATGAGTTCTGAATGTTTTGGAACATTGCATATTAGATCAAAACAGTTTTGGGTTTGAAGAATATGTTTTCCTAGGTTTAGATATTTTGCTCTACAAATGACTTCCTGTGTTATTTTGAGCAAATCCCTTTGCTTCTCTGAGCCTCTTCGCTTGCTTATAAAGGGAGATTAAGAGAAAAAGGACCCATCTCTATCTCACAGGATTGTGGTGTAAGAAGAGTTGAGACCAACATCTGTGGAGTGTTTTGAAAATTATTATCTCTGGCAAAGATGTGTTACACAGGGAAGCAATGACCAACCCTACCGTAAGGGTAGACTCTCTTTGCAATGCTCATATTGTGTGACTCTACCTCTACTGGCCACAGTTGACTAGACCTGGGATAGTCAGTCAATAATTCACTCTTGAGAATTTGAACTGAGAGATCCAGAGTCTGAGAATTGTTTCATAATTGTTCCCAACCTGGAACTTCCTTCATGGAGTCTGGTTCTGTTTACCTGTCCCCGCTTTCCATGACCTGTGCCTGTATCCTAATAACAGACCTCCCTTTCCTCAAGTTAGATTGAATGGGATTCTATTTCTGGCAACTGAATGATCCCTAAGACAATTTTTTGCAAGTTCCTTCTCTCACTACTTGAGCAACTACCGCAATCCAGACTCAGGAATTTTTGGTTTATTATTGGGAGGATAAAACATAAAACTTACTACAATATGAGTCAAAAACTTCTAATACATGTAAAGATATGAGCTGTGGTTTAAATGAGATAGCATGGAGGAATAATACCTGCTCATGAATGAGAGGTAGGTTAGGAAAGACCTAATAGATTAAAGACCTCATATACATCCTTTCTTTATGTACACTGCCCCTATCATGGTGCATACTCCTGTTATGTCTAGTGAGGACTGTAAAAGTAGCTTCCTAACTGTTATCTTTACACTTAGTCTGCCCTCTGTGCTGCTTCCAGAGTTACCTGATAATATCCAACATGTAATATCAAGCACGGATCCTAAAATGGCTCTTAAAAGACCCCCACACCTATGTTTTATAGTTAATTGTTTATGCATCTGTCCTTCTCTGAAGAAGCAAGTAAAAGGCAGAACAGGTGCTTCTCGTGTTTGCCTCTTCAGTGAACAAATGGAGGTGCTCCTGGAAGGGGCTCAGTGCTGTGATTATTTAATTTGGATGGGATGACATTTGGATTTGTCCTAGAACAATGGCTAAGATTTTAAAGGGTGAATAGAGGACAAAGGCTTTAAGGACCAGGGAACAAGAGTCTGAACATGAAGGGAAGAGGGAAGTTCAAAGGAGTTTCAGGGACAGGATGTCTTCCAGTTTGGCTGGAACAAAGGGAAGAGGTAATGAAGATAAAGAAAAAAGATAATGTTGGAAAAATCAGTTGGGATCCTCTTGTGGAGGATTTTAATTTAAAAAAATGTGAGCTTAATTTTATAGGCACCAGGGAGCCATGTCCGTTGAGCATAATGGTGATGTGATCAAAACTGGCTTTTAAGGAGCTGAACCTGTGAGAGGTGCAAAGGGTGGAGTGGAATGGAAACACTTGGTTACTCTCATCTGTCTCCAAGAGAAGAGGGCCAGTCAGGCTCCCCTATTGTTTCCATCTTCTTAACTATTTCTTTAGATTTTACTATTCTCTATTTAGACAAATTAAAAAAAAAAAAAAAGAGTTGCCCACCATGGCATTTTTTTCCCTTCATCTGAGGTATTGCAAGAATTTTTGGGGGGTTTTAAAGCATCTGATAGACAAGAACAAGGGCATATCATCCCCATCCAGATGATCACCCTTGCATTTTTAGTAACGCTGGAGAGATGGAAATGGTTTGATATGGAGACACGCTTGACCTGTTCTATTTTTGCCATGCTTTCAGGCGGCTTAACAAGAACACTGGGTTCCTGCTTCGACAAGGGAATTGGAAGGTTTCACTTTCCCTCTGTGATGTTGGTTTCCCTTCTGGCTCCCCCTACTCAGCAAAATTCAGAAACCTTGACCTCCAAGTTTCAGTTGCCTTGTATCACAAGTATCACTTCCTCTGTGAAGCCTTCTTGGATTCTTTGCCATCCCCCAAGCCTGAAGAAGTGATTCCACCTCTATACTATTTCCTTTTTCCCACCTGAAATTCTGATTATTTGCAAAATGACTTTCCATGCCTTCTAGCCTAAAATGTCCTTGAGGTCCGAATCAGCTCTTACTCCTCCTTACTACCCCTGTCCCCTCATCTGTTCCATTGATCACATGTCTTACACATAGCAGGGTACCAATACTTTATGTTTGAATAACACATAATATTGTGCATTAATTATCTATGTATGAGGAAATGAAGGCTTTATCATCCCACCTCCATTTTTCAGATTAGAAGTTAAGTGTTTGAATGACATACCTAAGTTGCATAACATGGCAAAGCAAAGACCAAGAGCTATTTTTTGCCTTCTAAATTCATAAATACTCTTTCTACTATACCCTCCTACCTCATGCTGACTGATGAATGAGTGAATTTGGATTTTAGTGAGAATTTCTTCAGGGGGAATTACACAGAATTTTCGTGAGGAAAGAACCTGTTGAGATGCCATCACACTCGCAGCATCCTGGGGAGGCACATATGACAAGCAGGGCGGTGTGGGAGAGTGCCGCGATCCGTCTCAAGTATTTAAAATTCAGCCATTAATCATAACAGCTGCATTCTTGCTTCAAGTGATCAGCTACTAATGATTTCGACATTCTGAGTTTTAGAAATTCCTATTAATTGTCCTTAAAAAAAGGGCAAGAATGAATAATCTTGACTTCATTTGTGAGGAAAGAATCAATCTCTCGTTCTCTTAGCTGCTCTCACTTTCCTTTTTTCCCTTCAAAATCATTTGATCTAAATTGCAGTTATTTTATGGCTCCTTATTTCTGTGGGTCTGACTTTTAACGGCTGCATGTTCTAGATAACAGTTTGACCCTCAGAGTCAACAGGGAGGGCTGGGTCCTTTGCTAATAGGTGCCTCTAGGAGCAGCATGTATGAGCCGGCTTAGACACAAGGCTGGACAGGAGATTGAAGATTAAACATCCAACTCATACTAGTATGGTGATGAATTTCTTCAACACTGAGAAGCCAGCATATCTTTAAAGATAATATATGTATACATACATAGACATATGTGTGTGTATGTATGTGTATATGCACGTGTCTGTGTCTGTATCTGTATCAGCTATATATAGTCACCAATGCCATTGTCGCTTAATATAGAAGCTCTTGGGTTTTTCCATAGTTCCTTTTAGTCCTTGCTCATAAATTCATAAAATTTAGTATGAAGGTTTGGGGGCTTTCAAAATGGGTTATTTCTCATCCTAACTTGTTATGCAAGGTAATCAGTCCGGTAAGTCACTAATGATTTCAGAAAGACTAAGCCCTTCCATACCGATAGCGTTTAACTGCTAATAAGTTAGGAATTTAACTTTCTTGCTAATGGGAACACTCCTAAGATGATTCCATCAAGTTAATTTTTAATCATTTGCATTTAGACATTTTGTATGAACCTGTGTATTAGTTTGCTAGGACTGCTGTAACAACGTATCCCAGTGGTGCCTGGGTGGCTGAGTCTGTTGAGCGTCTGATTTGTGATTTCATCTCAGGTCCTGATCTCAGGGTCGTGATATAGAGCCCCAGGTCGGGATCCATGCTGAGTGGGCAGTCTATTTCAGATTCTCTCCCTCTGTCCCCACCTCCTTCCTGCACGCACGCTCTCTCTCAAATAAATAAATAAATCTTAACAACAGCAACAGCAACAGTGTACCACAAAGTGAGTGACTTGCACAACAGAAATTTATTGTTCCGTAGATCTTGAAGTCTGAGATCAAGTTTATTGTTTCGTAGATCAGAAGTCCAGGATCAAGTTGTTGACATGGCCATGTTTCCTCTGAAGGTGCTAGGGAGGGATTATTCCAGTCGTCCTCCCAAATCTAGTAGTTCCTTGGCTCTTGGCAGCAGAACTTCAGTGACATTCTTCCTGTGTGCACATCTGTGTCCAAATTTCCCCTTGTGATGAGGGCACTATTCATAATAGAAGCCCACCCTACTCCAGTATGACCTTATCTTAACTAATTACATCTACAAAATTCTATTTCCAAGTAAGGTCATATTCTGACGTGCTGGGAGTTAGGACTTT
The DNA here is from genome assembly GCF_022355385.1 of Mustela nigripes. NCBI lineage: Eukaryota > Metazoa > Chordata > Mammalia > Carnivora > Mustelidae > Mustela > Mustela nigripes. Next base: position 41,595,480 of record NC_081569.1, on the reverse strand, counting down.
AACAAATGAATTTTGAGAGGACAGAATTCAACCCTCAACAACCAATTAATTTTCAGTGTTCTAGAAGGACCTAACTACCCCCTCACTCAAATTCCAGGTTTTATTTTTGTTGTAGGTATTCTTACATGACAAGATGGCCATCAGGGATGTTAGCAATTAAGCCAGCCAAAATCTGTGGAGTCAATTTCATGGGTGCATGACTTGCCAGGGCAAGGTCTCAGCTCCATTACCTGGCTCAACTAAGTTGACAAGCATTAAATAATAGTTGCCATCATTTTTCAGGTTCCCACAATATATGGAAGAGTATTTTAGGGTTGTATAGACATTATATAATCCTTAGAAAAACACTACAAGTTACTAGTTATAATGCCTATTTTATAGATTAGAAAACAGGCTCAGATGGTTTAAAAGACTTATTCTTGGTCATAAAGACTCCAGAGATCACACCCTGCAGTGTTTAAGAAAACTGCTGCCATCACTGAGTTGGTCTGGAATCATCTGCAGATCTGGTGTCTTATCTGCCTTGGGTAACTCATCAACATGGCCTCACCCCATTTGGAGCCCTTGATCCAAATACCCAGGAATTTTCTCTTTTAAAAACAATTTTGTTGTTTTATTTTGGGTGGTTTTCCAGTTTATTACCACATCCAGAGACCAAATCTATGGTTTGTTGACCTGGTTAGAACCTCTTCTTTTTCCTTCTAGCCTCCTTATAGACCTTTCCAGACCCCTGCTCTTGAAATCCTGACTACTGGCAGTGATGCTGGACCCATTTGGAAGGACCTGCTTGGAGCAGGACTTGCTAAAGGGCAGGTGCGCTGCCTATTTGATCAGTCTCCTGCAGACTGAGCTTAGTTTGAATGATACTCTAATTATTTCAGATTCTTGGGACACTATGATTGACACTGGTTGTGTATCCCTTGGGTGGACTCAGGTTGGCATGTGAGAGAGAAACTACTGTTACAGGATAATTAATAAATTAAATAAATATTTGTGAGCACTATACTGTACATTAGTTTAACAATACTAGAAGCCACAGCCATGTTTCCTTTCCTCCTAGAGCATCTCAGTCTCGCTCCAGATCCAGTTTACTCCCCTATTCTTGAAGTTTCATCACTGAGATCTTAGCATGCTCTGGAGCCATGGCTGCATGAGTTAGAATGTGCCTATGAGACAGAAGCCTGTGGAATTCTTAAAGTGAAATTTTCAAATAATCTGTGCTCCAAAATATTTCAGGTTTTAGCCGTACTATGTTATTCTGATTCACATGCATTCTAGTATCATTGCTCAAGTAAATAATAAAGTGGTGGAGGTATGACTCATATTTTGACTATGCAATGGGTCAAAATTTGGGGGTACCATGAGAGTGTGTGTTGTGTTTGTAAATGCCATCTATCTTGTGTGCCATGGGGCAAAAAGTCTAGCTACTGCATGTTAGGTCAATTTCAAATGACTATGGCAAACCCGTCAAACACCTTGCCTTCTCCTCAGTGATCCACAGTGAATCTCTTATTTCACAAATGCCTCTAAATGTGCTTTGAGTCTATTTATAAGTGGCCTATACCACCTCCAGGGCTGGTAAGTCCCATAAGTTTCCTACCTGCTGTGTGAGGTTATATTTCCTTTCAATTGTTCCCAAATGGCTTCCTTCCAATTTGGAGCCTGCTCCCCAGTCCTCATGTGTAGGGTTAGCTGAACAAGGCCATGTACAACTTCTCACTTCCCTTCATCATTATCTTCGGGGACTTTGATTGGATTGTTTCTGAGTTCTGGTCTTTTCAGGCTGAGGAAGCTGTATCGTTTGAAAGCTTTCCTAACACTGCAAAGGCTGCCTACCCTTGATCATCCTGGCTTCCCATCACAGCGGGTTTGCTCTGGCTGTTAAATCCCTAGAATTATGGCACCCAGGACAGCAGGGGGTCTCCCAGGCAAGACTCCCTCCCCCAACCCAAACCCCTTGCCAGGGATGATAATGAAATCTCTTGGTTGCATCTTCCTTGCTTTCATCCCCTGAAGATTTCTTCAGCCAGGAGAGTGTCCCTCTGAGAATTCTAAAACAGCAGACATCCCACAAAAAAGAGAAGCAGATTTCCTCCAGGGTCACGTCATGTGCTGTCATTCCAAGCGCCTGATTTTTAGATCCTGAAGTTTTGAAAGCCCCCGAAGAGAGGGATCACCTGCTGAAGGGCTGCATGGCTAGCCAAGGAGAGTCACTTGAAGCAGGCTTTATTGCAAGCGTGAGGACCCGGTTTATTAGAAGCACTAGGGGGAAAAGCCCACACCCGAGACTCCTCACAGGCTTGTAAAAATCAGCCCTGAGAAGAAACATGTTGGGATCAATCAGAATCAGCTGGCCACCTGGCTGGAGGGAGATGGCAAGGAGGGGGATGGTAAACACTTTGAAAATTCTGCCTTGAATAAAGTGCCCTGGCTCCCTGGGGTTGGACAAGGATGAATGAAATGTGCTTGGGCTTGTGCTGACATCCAGTCCCTGGAGTGAATGGCATCTGCCGCGGGAGGCAGGGGATTCTGTTCTTTTTCAATAGGAGCCTTTGTGGTGGTGCCTGGTTTAGAATCTCTCAACCCTGCCATTCCTGTTCCCTTTAAAGGATGGCTCATCAACACTTAGTGTTGGGTAAACCTTGAAAAGGTAGTCTTGTTCTTGGGCAAATGCTGATTTAAAATTGGGTTTTCCTCCATACTTGCAGTGGAAAATCAACTCAAAGACTTGGCTTAACTAAGTGTAGGCCAATGAGAAAGACAAGTGACCATCTTAGTGATACCTCTGCGTTTTTGAGATTATTCACCGAAAAGTTATCCCCCCCCCCAAAGTGTGACATTATTTTACGTTCAGTCGCTTGGAGGCAGAGAAACCCTAAGGGGGAGGCTAGGAAAGCATGCATGTACTGGAATGAGCAGAATTTCAGGTCAGACAAATCCAGTCATTGCTGGGCAGGCTTTGTGATCTTAGGTAAGTTAATTAACTTCTTAGGCATAATGACATCTATTGCACTGGTTGGAATGAGAAATAAATATAATAATGTCTACAAGGTGGCCAACATGTGCAGCACATGGCAGGTACACAAGGAATGTTAGGTTTTTTTTTTTTTCCTTTTTAGGGACACAATCAAGGGTCCTTCTATAAAGGAAATGTTGGCCAATATACAATCATTCACTTTCTCTTTGTTTTAATTTCCTTTCTGTGTATACTATAGAAGAAGATAAGTGAACTAATAGCAACAAGTTCATGAAGGGGCTAGTTGTCACTTTGGAGGTTGGGTGGATGGGCAGTCCTTTTGTCCTTCCTCAGGAGGGCATAGACAGAAACTGAGTAGGATCCCATTTGAGGATGCATAGAAGGTCTATGAGGAAAAATAGTCTTACTTCATGAGTGTTAATAATGGAGCAATATTAGAAAAGTATAATGGTTGCTACCAGTATAAAAAGTGATTACATTTATTTTTAGATTTTTGGCAAGTGAAACATACTCTTTGGTAAATAGAGAAAATGACAAGACATGAAAACATGGATAGAAGCTGCAGGACTCAAAGAGCCTCAGTTACTTGAGAACAACCCAGCCATCCACTTGGGCCATCAGAAGCCCCGGGCCATCCATTGTGGGCCAGCTTGCCTCCTCCTGCCTACTATTCTGTACTGAGCTCTGCCATCTTTGAGAACACCTGCCCAAATGCCATCCTTTCTCTTCCCATGTGTCCTCTTTTCTAGCACCTCAGGCTGCCTTAAGAAATCACTTCTCTAGGCCCTTACTGTATTTTACATGCTTTTTAAAGAGCATATTTCCTGTGTTATTCTGTTGATCCTAGGGGATCTGCTTTAGGAAAAATAATTCAAAATTAGATATAAAATTATCCCTTTAGAATGATAAAAGGAATCATAACAAATGACAAAGGTTAAAAAGCTGACAGATACCACAAACATCACAAACTTTGGGGAAATTGCTCATTGTTTTAATCAGTGAAACAATAAATAAGCTTCTTTATTTGTGCTTTTTTTGTTTTGCGGTGTTTGATCACTTTTTCCTATTACAATGATTTTGTAATATTGTCTATAGAGAAAATAGATTATCTGCTGTTTTCTCATAGTTGATTGAAATTGGTTTATATCACTCATGATTTAGGATAGTTTTATTCAGCGTCACAACTTATTGGTAATTTCTTATAAATTCTTAGGATTTTTGTCAAGTTTGGGCAAATACCAATCAGTTTGGTTTTTTTTTTCCCCCTATAAGAAGTAAGATTTCAGGCCATTTCACTTTTTTCTTTTCATTGACTCACCTTCAGTGCTCTTTGAATGGATTGTATTAAGAATGTTTCTGGAAGCCAGAATGGCTAAGCAGTAACTTAATTATACTCAGAAGTTTTCATGTTCTACATAAATACGTTCCACTAAAGCAAAATGAAATGTTTCCCCAACTCAACTTCCCAAAAGTTGTATCTCCAAAATGCTCAAAAGCCAATTTAATTGCCACTGACTCTGAAGGGGGAAGACAACGGAGGGAAAACTGGATTGGTAAGAAACTAAACCAGATAAAGTCAAACTACTTTTTAAAAATGACTTTTTGCCAATTTTATAAAGTTATATGACCTTAACCTTCATTAGTGTCATGGCTGATCTGCCTCTGTCCTCTTGGCTCTGGACCTGCCCACAGAGTAATCTGGTAGAAGGTCAGTTGATGCACAAAGTGTGTCTAGGCCCTTGCTTATATTCTAACTTTACTCATGCCTTCCCTTCTCCCTTGCACTGTCCATTCCTATCCAGCCTCTCAGGTCCAGGCTGGCATACCATCTCCTCTGCTGTGATCACCTGGTCTTGTACTGTTCACATAAGATTCTCCCTTGCCCCTGCCATATTCCCAGTGAGGGGGGGAAGGGAATACGGTGGTTAACCTGGGGGCAAGGACACCTAGCACAGCTTTGGCACTTGAATCCATCCGTTTTCCAATGGTTAACTAATTGGTGACTGCCATCCTGACCTAGACCACTCACGAGAGCCAGATGTTTCTCCAAGTTATTTTAAGGATTCCTTTATAAATGGAATTTGACTTCTTTTTCCAAAGATAAAGGAAAGCCTGCTGGGTTATTTCTCTCTGCCTACAAAATGTACAGAAGAGAAAAGCCTTTCATAGATGACTGATTTCTAAAACAGATGTGCTAAGTTCCTTGGGCTAAAAACTCTTTAGTTGGAAATGAATCAGGGCATTTTTAATATGAGTTTTTAGAACGTGTACTTTGAGCAATGCTAATAATGATCAGTGTGATGGTAACTTGGTTTAAGGGTTTTGAGGATCGAGAGTGCTGATAAAACTGCCCAGAGGAACATGAGCTCACCTGATATAACAGAATTAATGAAGGACTCAGTGCACAAAAGTGTCTCTTGTCAGAGAGGAAGTATTTGCACGTAGTCTCATCCTACGATGCACTTGACAAGGACAGAAATAGAAAACCGTTTGTGGCCACCTGGCAGAGATTTTCCTGGTGTCTTGGTTTATTATTCCTACTATTGTACTTCCCTCTTTCCTAAAAATCTTTTTTTTTTTTTTTCCCTCTTTGCCTTTTCAGTTGGCTTCAGCACCTTTTGTGAGTTTTCATCAGCACATTTCATTCTTTACTGAACAATGAAAAGATAAGGGAGGGAGAAATGAGAGAACGAGTCTATTACTAATTGTGATGGGAAAGTCAGGGGAAATTGTGCTGGCTTCCCTGTTGTTCATCCAAATCATGTTGTTAATTTTCCTTGACACATGCAAGAGGGAGATGAGGTTCCTGTATTTAAGTGAAGAATTGTGAGCATCGGGGGTCTTGCCTTCTCTGTGGTGTGATGAAAGTTATTATTTTTTGAGAACCTACTATGTGTTGGGCTTTGTGCTTTGAACTGACGCCTGAAGAGAAAGACAAATCCCCTGTCCTCGGGGAGCTCAGAAGTTTGTCAGCCTTATAGCACAGTAACTGCAATCCTTGCCTGAACACCTTATGTATGTCAGGAAATGTGAGAGGTCTAGAGAGATAAGGTAGCCTCTGTCCAAGGAGTGTGTGGCCACACCAGAGAGTATTTAGGCCTCATAACCCTGGAAGCAGAGGAAGAAATCTGTGTGGGTTTTAAGGGAGCAAAAATGCTAAAAAGGAGCACAGTGCTTAACATAGCTAGCAAGCTCCCAGTGGCCCTAAGAGGTGGGTGTTTTCCCATTTAAAATATGAGACATTCTGCCTCAAAAAGGTTGGTTATTCTTTTCAGTGTCCCATAGATGGACATGGAGCTTCTTGAAGGATGGGGGTATTTTTTTTTTTATTAATTAACATCTAGTGTGTTATTTGTTTCAGGGGTACAGGTTGTGATTCATCAGTCTTACACAATTCATAGCACTCACCATAACACGTACCCTCCCCAACGTCCATCCCCCAGCCACCCCATCCTTCCCACCCCCCTCCCCGCCAGCTACCCTCAGTGTGTTTCCTGAGATTAAGAGTCTCTTATGCTTTGTCTCGCTCTCTGGTTTTGTCTTGTTTCATTTTTCCCTCCCTTCCCCTATGATCCTCTGTCTTGTTTCTCAAATTCCTCCCATCAGTGAGATCATATGATAATTGTCTTTCTCTGATTGACTTCACTTCACATAATGCCCTCTAGTTCCATCCACGTCATTGCAAATGGCCAGATTTGGGGGGTTTTTGATGGCTGCGTAATATTCCATTGTGTGTGTGTGTGTGTGTGTGTGTGTGTATGTGTGCGCACGCGCGTGCGCGCGTGCGTGTACTTACATACATACCACATCTTCTTTATCCAATTATCTGTTGATGGACATCTAGGCTCTTTTCATAGTTTGGCTATTGTGGACATTGCTGTTATAAACTTTGGGGTGCATGTGTCCCTTTGGATCACTACATTTATCTTTAGGGTAAATACCCAGTAGTGCATTTGTTTGGTCATAGGGTAGCTCTGTTTTCAACTTTTTTGAGGACCCTCCATACTGTTTTCCAGAATGGCTGCACCTGCTTGCATTCCCGCCAACAATGTAGGAAGGTTCCCCTTTCTTCACATCCTTGCTAACACCTGTTCTTTCCTTACTGGTTAATTTTAGCCATTCTGACTGGTGTGAGGTGGTATCTCACTGTGGTTTTGATTTGTATTTCCCTGATTCTGAGTGATGTTGAGCGCTTTTTCATGTGTCTGTTGGCCATTTGGGTGTCTTCTTTGCTGAAATGTCTGTTCATGTTTTCTGCCCATTTCTTGATTCGATTGTTTGTTCTTTTGGTGTTGAGTTTGATCAGTTCTTTATAGATACTAGCTCTTTATCTGATATGTTATTTGCAAATATCTTCTCCCATTCAATTGGTTGTCTTTTGTTTTTGTTGAATGTTTCCTTTGCTGTGCCAGAGCTTTTGATTTTGATGAAGTTCCAATGTTCATTTTTGCCCTTGCTTCTCTTGCTTTTGGGGATGTTTCTGGGAAGAAGTTGCTGTGGCTGAGGTCGAAGAGGTTGCTTCCTGTGTTCTTCTCTAGGATTTTGATGGATTCCTGTCTCACATTAAGGTCTTTCATCCATTTTGAGCTGTTTTTTGTGTGTGGTATAAGGAAATGGTCCAGTTTCATTCTTCTGCATGTGGCTGTCCAATTTTCCCAACACCATTTGTTGAAGAAACTCTTTTTTTCCATTGACATTTTATCCTGTTTTGTTGAAGATGAATTGACCATAGAGTTGACGGTCCATTTCTGGGCTCTCTGTTCTGTTCTTTTGATCTATGGGTCTGTTTTTGTGCCGGTATCATACTGTCTTGATGATTACAGCTTTGTAATAGAGCTTTAAGTCTGGAATTGTGATGCTGCCGCTTTGGTTTTCTTTTTCAACATTCCTCTGGCTATTCGGAGCCTTTATTGGTTCCATATAAATTTTAGGATTATTTGTTCCATTTCTTTGAAAAAGGTTGATGGTATTTTGATACGGATTGCATTAAATGTTAGATTTAGTTAAATTAGATTGTGCTGGATAGCATAGACATTTTCACAATATTTGTTCTTGCAATCCATGATTATGGAATGTTTTTCCATTTCTTTCGGTCTTCCTCAATTTCTTTCTTGAGTATTCTATAGTTTTCTGAACACAGATTCTTTGCTTCTTTGGTTAAATTTATTCCTAGCTTTCTTATGGTTTTGGATGCAATTGTAAATGGGATTGACTCCTTAATCTCTCTTTCTTCTGTCTTGCTGTTGGTGTGTAAAAATGCACTGATTTCTGTGCATTGATTTTATATCCTGACACTTTACTGAATTCTTATATGAGTACTAGCAGTTTTGGAGCAGAGTCTTTTGGGTTTTCCACATAAAGGTTGGGCGTATCTTATTCATCTGTGTATCTTCAAAATCCTGACACAGAGGAATCAATCCTTGGGAATGAAAGAAGAAACCAAAAGTACTGGACACAGGTTTGATACTTGGATCTGATTCCAGAGCCTATGGAATTCTCTTGATTTCGTGACAGAATTGGGGAAGTCAGAATGAGTAAACAAATTTCAGAAACAGACCCATGTCCATTTTTAAACATCTTGGGTTTCAGTGGCAATGGGAATTACCAAAGCTTCGTGGAAGACATGGGACTGATGCTGAAAAGTGAGGTCAGGGTTGAAGGGGCAGACTCGAGAACCATGGGGAGGGGGCAGTGGAGATAAGATGGATATAGACAGAGAAGCAGGAATGGGAGAGGCCTGCATGTGAGGAGAGTGACCTTCTTAGCAGTGTTTGAATGGTCCAGGTTGGGTGGACCTTGGAGATCATTCAGTGCACCACCTCATTTTGTAGTGAGAAACTGAGAATGGAGAGTTCAAGGGTGCATACGGTCCATGGCTGAACTAATGCTAGATCCCTGGCTCATGTTCTTCCTGCACCTCCCCTCCCCATGAGTTGCTTGTGATCACATTAAATATACTTGTGGACACATTAAATATGTGTCCACTGTCACTGGCGTCCGTCTTTGCTTTGTACTTCTGTTTTTAAAATGGAGATGAAGGGCGACTAGACAAGCATTAGAACCCAAGAAAAGGTCCTGTTTTATTTGCTTTGTGACATTTTCATAGTGCAGGTCATTTGGTCATTGATCTCTAAAAAGATGAGACTTATCCCCATCTGACGACGGAGAGCTTGTCACATAGTGTCCAGCATTTTGCATGACTCTTTATTTGATTTTACACGAATATTGCAAGGCTGTAATGGAATGATGCAATAAAGAATATCCTGTGTACAAATTTGATAAGCTCTTAACAATATGGTGCCTGACAGGCTCTCACTTAAAGAGAAGACATCCTGTCAATCAACATGAAGCATGCTAAAATCTCCACTTCCATAAAGTTCTTTATGCCTGCAAAGCAGCTTTCTTCTCTCCGACTCTAAGTGTCTTTAATATAATATGCCAACTGTGGCAATTGGAAGCATAATGAACAGTAAGTTGCTTTCTTACTCTCAAGAACTTGTTATTCCCCTGACACCAGCAAGACTCTGGCTTCTGAGCGAAGATGCATTAGCACGTTTTTCAAGTCCTGTGTCCTCTACTGACTACCTTACTTGGAGGGCAGGGTGGGAGCAAATAATCATTGTTTAGACATTTGCCCCAAGCTGGGTACTGTGCCAGATGATTTCCGATCACTCTCTTACTTGTTCCTCACGATAGTTAGGAGAGTGTGGATGAAGGGTACAGTAGTGTCCCCATTGTAGGCCTCTGGAAACTGAGTGTTATGGACCAGGATTTGTATGTTTAATTCCTAACCTTCAATGTGAATATATTTGGAGACAGAGACTTTCAGGAAGTAATTAAGGATAAATGAAGTCATCAGGGGTTCGTTAACCCAAGAGGACTGGTGTCCTTACCAGAAGAGGGAGAGACCCCAGGGATACATATGCATGGAGCAAAGGTCATGTGAAGACACAGGGAGAAGATAGCCAGCAGCAAGCCAGAGAGGCTGGCCTCAGGAGAAACCAAATTTGCTGACATTTTGATCTCAGATTTCTAGCCTCCAAAACTGTTAAGAAAATAAAATTCTGGTGTTTAAGCCCAGTCTGAGGTCTTTTGTTATGGCAGCCCTTGCCAAACGAATACAGTGAGGCTCAGGGAAATTTAAAACATAGCCCAGAAATGATGGCTATTTATTCCATTCTGAGATTCTGGAGACCGTTTTTACTGGGTGTGAGATGATGTAGCTGGCTCCTTCCTAGCTGAGGGGTCTCAGATAAGTGCACTTACTGTTTCTAAGCTTCCATGAATTCATCTACAAAATGGGCAAAACAAGACTTCCTAACTCAAACAAACAAACAAACAAACAAACCTGACTCCCTAACTTAAATGGTTGCTGTAGAAAACAAAGTGCTCCTGGAAACATGCTCAGTACAGAGCAGAACCAAGTATACACTCTGTATCAGATTGGGGATTGTTCCTGTCATTACTAAGGTCCCAGAATGGTGGGTTTGTCTTCCATGAACCCTGCTGGCTCTTGTTAGAGCACGGCTTTTAGAATTATTGGTGTCAGGCTTCGGTTCTGACTTTGGCACACACAGGCTCTGTGAGCATGGGCAAGGCACTTAGCCTCTATGATCTCTGAGGTGCCGACAATTCTGAGAGTTAGGGTAATGCCTACTGTACAGATGATTAATTGAGATAGGGCATTGAATGTGTTTTGTTAATTATAAAGCTGTGTATAATGGTGAGGAATTACTGCTCTGAGCAAGGATCATTTCCTCTGTTTTCTATCCATACCAAATACTGCCAAGAAGCTTGCTCAGAGATGCTGCAAGAGTGGGGAGAGTAGAAGGGATGGAAGGCAGATTTTCCCTGTAGTTATAATGACATATAGATATGTCATATTAAAGCAGAATTAATGACACATTTCGAGGGAGGTGGAACATGTCCCAAAGCTGTTCCCCTCCCCAGTCATTGCTAAAGATTGTCTCAAAGCAGGAAGGCATTGACAGGACAAACTCTGTGAAATACTTCTAGCTAGTCCGGACAGAGCTGGAATACCTCTGCTGAATATCTCCCAGTGGTTGCCAATGAGGTTATTGGTGAGAAAGGGGAAAGGGGAGGGATATCTGCTTTCTTTCTGTGCTGTACATAGAGGTGCTAGACTTTAAGGAATTTGGGGGTTAGGCTTGTGGTCCCTGGTTGTGACCTATGAGGAATAGCAGAAGACCAGGTACATCATAGGCACAGGTCTGTGAGGACACCTATGGCCAAGGGAGAAGGTGAAGTCAGAGCCTCCTAGGTCCAGCACTGGCCTCTCTATTCATGAGATCCACCTACTCACTCTTCCTTATCCCTCATGGAAGCAGGGGTGATGATGAGGGGTTCGCAGGTTAGAACCAGTAATGTGAAGAGTAGGATGTTGTGGGAATTTTGGCCAGAGACATTCTTTTTGAAGCTTCTCTCTATGAATCATATTGGTTTAAGGTTATTTCCTAATTCCCACTGCATAAGGAACACCATCAAGTCAATGAGATTTCCTATGATGCTTTTATTTGGTAGTTCCTATCTTAATTTATATTACTATTTTTCAAATGTTTTAAAACAAAACTCACATTAAAAAGCATATTTTACATAATGATGCAATTCATGCATATATATGTGAGGTATATATTTACTTTTTTTCACAAATTAGTACTTACTGTACTTTGTGCAATGTATTGTGCCATTTTCTTTTCTATCCTATTCTATTCCATTCTATTTTACTCTTTAAATATTGGCTAAGACCCACTAAATTGAGCTCATGATGCACAAATGGGTTGTAACCCTCAGCTTGGAACCACTGGAATATTCCGTGCGATGGAGAGACATCAGGATATCCTGTGAAAAGTCAGTCAGCGAGCTGTTCCTTTGTGACATATCTGAAGCAGGATGTGAGTGTAGAAAGGTCATGGGCTTTAGGTTAGATCAGAAGCCAAAATGATCCCAATCAAGTTTAAGCTCCTGTTTCTTCATAATGCCTACTTTCCAGAGGAATTATAGGATTGGGTAATCACATGTATGTGAAAATATCTAACTTAGGTTGGCCCAAAGTAGGACTTCAACAAACATTAACTCTCTTCTAATAAAAAAAAATTTACCTGAGGGTATTTGACACACAATGCTACATTAGGATCAGGTGTACAACATAGTGATTCAACAAGTTTAAACATTATGCTATGCTCTCCACAAGTGTAGCTATTATCTGTTACCATACTATTACCATGCTATTACAGTGTCATTGACTATATTCTTAATGTTGTGCCTTTTATTCCTGTGACTTATTCATTCCATCATTGGAAGCCTGTACCTCCTAGTCCCCTTCACCCATTTGCCTATTCCTCACTCCACTCCCCTCTGGCAAATACCAGTTTGTTCTATGTGTTTACAAGTCTGATTTTGATTCTTGTTTATTCATTTATTTTTAGATTCCACATATGAGTGAAATCATACAGTATTTATCTTTCTCAGTCTGACTTCTTTTACTTAGCATAATGCCCTCTACTTCCATCCATGTTTTCACAAATGGCATTACCTCTCATTTTTATAGCAGTGTAATATTCCATTATATATACATTTACACACACGCACACACACACACACACACACCACATCTTTCCATCTCTTCATCAGTGGACTCTTAGGTTTCTTCTGTATTTTGACTATTGCAAATAATTCTGCAATAAATATAGAGGTTTTTATATCCTTTCAAATTGGTGTTTTCATTTTCTTTGGGTAAATACCTGGTAGTATTTGGATCATATGGTATTCCTATTTTTAATTTTTCTAAGATTTATTTATTTATTTATTTGACAGACAGAGATCACAAGTAAGCAGAGAAGCAGACAGAGAAAGAGGAGGAAGCAGGCTCCCCACTGAGCAGAGCAGAGAGCCTGATGCAGGGCTTGATCTTAGGACCATGGGATCATGACCTGAGCTGAAGGCAGAGGCTTTAACCCACTGAGCTACCAAGACACCCCCTTATTTTTAATTTTTTGAGGAGCCTCCATACTCTTTTCCACAGTAACTGTACCAATTTGCATTCCCACCAACAATGTACAAGGATTCTTTTTTTCCTACATCTTCACCCATACTTGTTATTTCTTTTTCTTTTTACTTCAGCCGTTGCGAGAAGATATTTGCACATGATTTATCTCATAGGAGGTTAATATCCAAAATAGATATAGAAGTTATACAATCAAAAAAAAAACCCCAAAAATTCAATTAAAAAATAAACAAGAGAACCTGGATAGACATTTTCTCAAAGAAAACATACAGATGCCTAACAGACATGTGTAAAGATGCTCATCACTAGTCACCAGGGAAATGCAAATCAAAACCACAGTGAGATATCACCTTACACCTGTCAGAATGGCTAAAATCAAATTCTCTTCTAATTTTTAACCCAATTAAGATCTTTATTATCTGATGATACTTGTAATTTCTTAGAACATCTGGCTTTACTGTGTCTGTCTGTTAGGTTCAGATAGTCTTTGATGAGAAACAAAAGGTTGCTTTTCTACACTGATTGCTTGGAGGGGCTTTTTTGGAATTGATTCAATAATCTCAGGGTTGCTATGGGTGCTTCAGTATTTCATTCAATGAATTTGATGGCTAGGGACCTTGCAATGTAGAAGGATGAAATTTCTGGCCTTAGCTAGATCTTTTCTGGGTAAGAAGGTACTCCATACACAAATCAAGAAGAACACTGTCTATTATGAGAGAAGCACCTTTAATAGGATCCCAGGGCAAGATCAAATTTACCAATAGCTGAACCCATAAAAATACTGCAGCCCAGGAGATTAATTAGATGACATACATGTGAGATTGTGCTTGATCTTGGACTTTTTGTGTGCCATGTTCCCCTTCCCATGACACATTCTTGCTTACAAACTGGATTCTGTATAACTAGTTATCATTACCTGTCTGTGTCTCAGACATATTTTAGTAGGATCAAGCCTTGACTTTTGGGAGTATTAGAGAAAGGGTGGTTTGTTTTCTCCTCATCATTTTACAACTCCCAGCACTCACTAATCTACCAGAGACACCCATTCTCTCTGGTTACTTTGCTACCACTTCATGCTAGCCACAGGAGATGGAGAGAAAAAGCAAGGCTGCCTTCCCCACCCCTCAGTGCCTCAAGTACGGATACCAACTTTCCCACTATGTCTCAATACTTGTGTTTCACATATTTGACTGAGGACAGGGCTAGCTAGGGGAATAAGAACAGAAGACATCCCATTATTCTTGCTCCTAAACCCATCACTAGTCATGTGCCATCACTAGAAGCCCCTCCTGGACCTGTCATTAAGCCCTGCCTCCCTCCATGATATTAAGGGCCCATTCTTTAATTCATTCAGATCAGAATCTTCCCTCTCCTTTTCTCTCTACTTAAATTCTGCCTCCCTCTGACACTCCCTCTTTCTGAAATCTCCAGGAAACCTCAACTCAATTTATAGTGCAATGGATTCTTCCCTCAAAGGACCTGCTTTATCATGCAGATCAGTTCAGTTCAGTTTATCTTGCAGTTCAGTTCTTCTTTGCTTCTGTTTCTCCCCTTCTTTGCAGAAAACCCACTGTAAGCCTTCAAAAATTATCTTCACTCCTGAGCTAAATTCTTTTACTCCAGGAATTTGGAAATGCTTATACTGTTTTGTTTTGACCCGTTATGCTTAGGATGATCATTAGCTGATGTCCTTTGAGTGGGATACCTAACTTCATGCCCACTCTGAAGTTGCCTCTTGTGTCTCAGACTGTTTCTAATATCAGATTTATTCTGGCTGGTCAGTCTCTGGAGAGGTAGGAACTACAGAGTAATGAACTCTGTTCTCTATAGGAAAGGACTAGGTCATACTCATAGTTAGGGAGAAAGCAGGTGTCTTAGCAAGACCATAGCATCCAGAGGCCAGTTTCCACTATAATCTTGCCCTAAGTAACATCCTCTGGCACCAGGTAATAACAGTTCCTGGATCCCCTGTCAGGAACTATCCAAGAAGTAGAGATGTCTGGCATATGTGGAGGACATTAGATGCATTAATATGTTATTAGGAGATGATGGGAACAAATATTCAAACCAGGGACTTGGCTTTTATCAGTAGGGCTCTTGATGTGTTAGGAGAGAAATTACCTTTTCACTTGAGATGCACAGTGTGTGTTCAGACCTGTGAGTCTGGTTTTGGAGTCACAAATGGAGATGCGCTGAAGCTGACAGAGGTGACAGCTTCTCACATAAGGAAAACTGAATAATAACAACAATTCCATTTGTGAAGAAGGGTTGGAAATTACGTTTTCAATTCTAATGCAAGGCAGGGGCCGAGATGAACAGATTCAAATTGGAGTTTGTCTGGGCTCACTATTTTCCCTTGTAAGTGACAAAGGAAATAATGGTTGATGAAGTTGCCTCTAGGGGATCTGGGAAAAATTCTTTCTGCTATTTAAAAAAAATGAGATTTCACATGGAGGCTATTAATTACTACCAGCCAATTGATAAATGCAGCCTGAACTAGTTTAACACTAGCACACACCATATTGCTCATAAATGCTCTGAATGGCATAGTTGTAAATACAGATTTCTGATATTCAGAGAGGACCATTGGCTTGTAAAAGGCACAAGCTGGCTTTTTTTGATGTATGGGTTATGATAGAGCTCTGAAGATAAAGGAATAAATGTATGATTCATATTACCTTGGAAATTAGTATTAAGACAAAATTGGTTTTAAAGAGAAGAAAACAGAATCTTGAGTCCTAATTTCTAAAAAGGATCCAATATTTACACAACTGCTGCACCCTAAAACTCAAGAGTGTGCTTACTTACTTCCGATTTCAACCAACTGTAAGACAGTCTGTAAGAGCTTCAGCTCTGGAATCAGAGGCAAGTTAAAATGACCCCATGTTCTAGCTTGTTTTGTAATTCTTGCCTATATGACTAGTTGACATAGGCTACTGGCTCCTACCCCTGAAGTCAACCGTAGATTAAACCTTACAGTACAGGCTGTCTACCTTGTACATTGGAATCACTACCACACTGATATTGAAGGCTTTGACTTGGAGAAGCAGACATCTAACAAGCCAGGAATTCCATAAATAAAAGCTATAAAGTCTCGACAAAACGCCAAAAACAATTCCTTGAGGGGTTTAGAAACTGAAATAAAGTAGGCAGATTTTGAAGGTGAATTGAACCTTGAAGTAAGCAACTCCCATGAGGTCAGTCTGTGGCTCAGTGTGGCTGAGCTATAACTTTGATACAAATCCCTTTGAATTTTTGGACAGAGGAACTAGGGTAAGGAGCCCAGGTCAGTCAGGCATGCCAGTGTATGAGTGGGAAATCCTGAAAGGAAAGAGATAGAGAAGAGAAACTCCAATTTCTGTGTTTAAACACAGTCCAAGTTCCTGACTAATCTCTA
This sequence comes from Mustela nigripes, assembly GCF_022355385.1. Classification (NCBI taxonomy): domain Eukaryota; kingdom Metazoa; phylum Chordata; class Mammalia; order Carnivora; family Mustelidae; genus Mustela; species Mustela nigripes. Next base: position 41,579,082 of record NC_081569.1, on the reverse strand, counting down.
AATCATGAATGCTTGGAACTAATTGGAAACATAATGCAGCTAAAGCCAAGAATTGAACTGAAGTCTGAATGTTTCCCACCTCATTTGTGACAGTTTTAGTCCGAGTCTAACCAAGAAAATTATTCACTGAAACAAAAATGTCAACAGTCTTTGAAGAAATGTAGCATAATTCGGGGCTTTACAGCTTAATATTTACATTGTCTAGAATACAATTCAAAATTACACAACATATTAAAAACCAGGAAAATGGAATCTGTTCTCACATGAAGAAACAATTAACCCCTATGTATTCGTTCCCTATGATTGCTATAACAAATTACCACAAGTGCGAGGCTCAAAACAACAGAAATTTCTTACAGTTTTGGAAGTCAGAAGTCTGAAATCTATGTGAAGGTAGGATTGTTTCCTTCTTGAGGGTTAGAGGAAGAATCCTTTCCATGCCTTTTTCTCAGCTTTTGATTGTCGACAATCCTTGCTGTTGCTTGGTTTGGGGCTGCATGTGTCCGGTCTCTGCCTTCATTTACACATAGACTTTCCCTGTGTGTCTCTATTTGTCCAATCTCCTCTCCTTTCTCTTATAAGGGCCCATAGTATTTTAAACCTAAAATTTTATATCCAGCAATATTATCATTCAAATATGAACACATAACAATTTTATTTGTAGGTCTATAAAGTTGCATATGGTTTCAAATATAAATAACCATGTTAAAATATTTTTAATGAAATATAATTAACATACAATATTATGTTAGATTCAGGTGTATAGCATATTGATTCAGCAATTCTATACTCCATGCTTACCATGATAAGTAGTCACCATCTGTCACTAAACAATATTATTATAATGTTACTGACTATTCTCTATGATACACTTTTCATCTCTGTGATTTTTTTTTTAAATTTTATAACTGGAAGTTTGTGCTTCTTAATCTCTTTCATCTATTTTACCCATCCCCCTACCAGTCTCCCTTCTGGCAATCATCAGTTTTCCTTGCATCTAAAAGGCTATTTTTTCTTTGTTTTGTTTTTTAGATTCCACATATAACTGAAAACATATGGTACTTGTCTTTCTCTGTCTGACTTCACTTAGCATAATACCCTCTAGGTCCATCCATATTGTTGCAAATGGCAAGATCTTTTTTTTACAGTTGGCTAATATTCCTCTCTCTCTGTGTATGTGTGTTTACTGCATCTTTATCCATTCATCTATTATTGATGGACAGTTAGGTTCTTCCATATCTTGGCTATTGTAAATAATGTTGCAGTAAACATAGGGGTACTTAAATCTTTTCAAGTTAATGTGGGTTTTTTTTATTGTTGTTGTTATTGATTTTATTTTTCTTTGAGTAAATGCCCAGTAGTGGAATTACTGGGTCATATGGTATTTCTAGGTTTCATTTTTTGAGGAACCTCTGTATTGTTTCCCACAGTTGTTGTACCAGTTCCCCACCAACAGTGCACCAGGGTTTCTTTTTCTCTGCATCGTCACCAACACTTGTTATTTCTTTTCTTTTTGATTCTAGCCACTCTGACAGGTATTCAGGTGCTATCTTATTGTGGGTTTGATTTACATTTCCCTGGTGATTACTCATGTTTAGCATCTTTTCATATGTCTCTTGGCAATCTGTTTGTCTTCTTTGAAAAAATGACTATTTTAATCTTCTGCCCATTTTTTTTTAAGATTTTATTTATTTATTTGAGAGAGAGAGCATGAGAGTAGAGAGGTCAGCAGGAGAAGCAGACTCCCTGCCGAGCAGGGAGCCTGATATGGGACTCGATCGCGGGACTCCAGGATCATGACCTGAGCCAAAGGCAGTTGCTCAACCAACTGAGCCACCCAGGTGCCCTCTTCTGCCCATTTTTAATTTTAATTTTAATTTAAAAAATTTTTTAAAGTAGTTTACATGCCTAGCATGGAGCCCAACACAGGGCTTGAAGTTACCACCCTGAGATCAAGACCCAAGCTGAGATCAATAGTCAGATGCTTAACCAACTGAGCCACCCAGGTGCCTCCTTCTGCCCATTTTTTTTTTTAAGATTTTATTTATTTATTTGAGAGAGAAACAGTGAGAGAGAGGATGAGCTAGGAGAAGGTCAGAGAGTGAAGCAGACTTCCCAGGGAGCTGGGAGCCTGATGCGGGACTCGATCCCGGGACTCCGGGATCATGACCTGAGCCGAAGGCAGTCGTCCAACCAACTGAGCCACCCAGGCGTCCCAACCTTCTGCCCATTTTTAATCAGAGTATTTGTGTGTGGGTGGGGGGAGGTTGGTGATCTATAATAAAAGAGGAAAGAATATATAATGGAGAAAAGACAGTCTCTTCAATAAGTGTTGGGAAAACTGGACAGCTACATGTGAAATAATAAAATTGGACCACTTTCTTACACTATATACAAAAATAAACTCAGGAGCCCTGGGTGTTATACACAGACAATGAATCATGGAACACTGTATCAAAAACTAATGATGTACTGTATGGTAACACAATAAAAAATAATAAAAAAATGGATGAAATACCTAAATGTGGGACTTGAAACCCTAAAAATTCTAAAAGAAAACATAGGCAGTAAGTTCTTTGACCTTGGCCTTAGCAACATTTTTCTAGATATGTCTCCTTGGGCAAGGGGAGCAAAAGCAAAAATAAACTATTGGGACTACACCAAAGTGTAGTGAATGAAACTATCAACAAAATGAAAAGGCAGTCTATTGAATGGGAGAATGTATTTTCAAATGGTATATTTGATGATAATTTTGAAGAAAGTAGTCAAATAAATCCAATAGATGCCAGTACATACATATATGCTAACATATATTATATGTGTATATATAATAGATGCTTATATATAATACATATATATGTATATATATGTAAAATGAAGATAACTAAGTATTTGACAAAGGTTGGGTATTTTTGGACTCTAAAGTTAAAGCTAAGAGAAAGAAAAAGAGAAAGTATATAAGTATATGCTGGATAACCTATAATTAAAGTTCTACAAAGTATTGACATGAGAGTATGTGAGTAGGTAGAAAAACCAAGGGATAGGAGAGCCAGACAAAGTTTTTGTTTTGCTAGGGGGAAGCCATAGATCAATTTTTAAAAGGAAGGCAAGAGAGGAGATTAAAAGAACACAGAAAATGTTGAATAAATTAAAAATAGAAATTAAATTTTAGCAAATCCTCGTATATAAATACTCGCTATAAATATAAATTGATTCTCAAATTAAAAGAGATTGCCAGAATAGATTTTAAAAATCAGTTTTATGTTTTTTATAAGAAACTAAATCATGGGACGCCTGGGTGGCTCAGTGCATTAAAGCCTCTGCTTTTGGCTCAGGTCATGGTCCCAGGGTCCTGGGATCGAGTCTGGCAGGGAACCTGCTCCCCACCCCTGGCCTTTCTGCCTGCCTCTCTGCCTACTTGTGATCTCTGTCTGTGAAATGAATGAATGAATGAATAAATAAATAAATATTTAAAAAAGAAACTAAATTATAATGAAATAGAAAATTAAAGTAAAATATGAGAAATGATACATCATGTAAATGTTAACCAAAATAAAATTGATATGCCAGTAGCAGAAAAAGTAGGTTTATTTTTTTTTAAAGATTTTATTTATTTATTTGACAGAGAGAGATCACAAGTAGGCAGAGAGGCAGGTAGAGAGAAAGGGGGAAGCACGCTCCCTGCTGAGCAGAGACCCCCGACGTGGGGCTCTATCCCAGAACCCTGAGATCATGACCCGAGCTGAAGGCAGAGGCTTAACCCACTGACTCACCCAGGTGCCCTAGAAAAAGCAGGTTTTAAACAAAAAAGTGACCTTGCAGTTTGAAAGGGTCACTGTAAAATTCACCAAGAAAATATAACAATTCAAAACATGTATGTAATTAATCAAATAGCCTTAAAATATATAAAGCAAAACTTGATAATGCTGTAGGGATAAATTGATAAATCCCCCTTCATAATGGAGAATTTCATTTCATCTCTTTTGTTTATTGATATATCAGACAGACAAAAAGATTAGCAAAGTTGCAGATGGCTTGAATAACAAAACTAATAGGTATAATCTAATGACGATACATCACATTCTGTAGTCAAAAATTAAAGAAGGCATGTGTTACATTTAATATAGTATTTATTTGTTAAGTATTTAAGATATTTAACACTGTGTAGCAATTTTTGAAAATTTTTTGTTGTGTTACTTACATAAAACTGTATATGTTCTTTTAAAATTTAAATTCAATTAACATATAATGTATTATTAGTTTTAGAGGTAGAGTTCAGTGATTCATCAGTCTTTTATAATACCCAGTGATCATTATGTCACATGCCCTTAATGTCCATCACCCAGTTCCCCCATCCCCCCATCCACTCCTCAGTTTGTTTACTATGATTAAGATTCTCTTAGGGCTTGTCTCCCTCTCTGATTTTTGTCTTACTTTATTTTTCCCTCCCTTCCCCGATGATCCTACTTTGTTTCTTAAATTCCATGTATGAGTGAGATCATATGATAATTGTCTTTCTCTGATTGATTTATTTTGTTTAGCATAATACCCTCTAGTTCCATCCACGTCATTGCAAATGGCAAGATTTCTTTTTTGATGGTTGCATGGTATTCCATTGTATATACATACGACATCCTCTTTATTTATTCCTCTGTTGATGGACATATGGGCTCTTTCCATAGTTTGGCTATTGTGAACATTGCTTCTATAAACATTGGGGTGCAGGTGCCCCTTCAGATCACTGCATTTGTATCTTTGGGGTAAATCTGTAGGAGTGCAGTTGCTAGGTCATAGGGTAGCTCTATTTTCAACTTTTTTGAGAAACTTCCATACTGTTTTCCAGAGTGGCTGCACCAGCTTGCATTCCCACCAAGAGTGTAAGAGGGTTCCCCTTTCTCTGCATCCTCACCAACATCTCTCATTTCCTGACTTGTTAATTTTAGCCATTCTGACTGGTGTGAGGTGGTATCTCATTGTGGTTTTGATTTGTATTTCCCTAATGCTGAGTGATGTTGAGCATTTTTTCATGTGTCTGTTCACCATTTGCATGTTTGTGTTTCCTACCCTTTTCTTGATTGGATTTCTTGTTCTTTGGGTGTTGAGTTTGATAAGTTGTTTATAGATTTTGGGTAGTGGCCCAATGATAAAACATTTGCAAATATTTTTTCCAATTCAGTTGGTTGTCTTTTGTTTTTTGCTGACTATTTTCTTTGCTGTGCAAAAAACTTTTTATCTTGACGTAGTTCCAGTAGTTCATTTTCACCTTTTTTTCCCTTGCCTTTGGTGACATGTCTAGCAAGCAGTTGCTTTGGCTGAAGTAACAGAGATTGCTGCCTGTGTTCTCCTCTTGGATTTTGATGGATTCCGGTCTCATGTTGAGGTCTTTCATCTATTTTGAGTCTGTTTTTGTGTGTGGTGTAAGGAAATGGTCCAGTTTCATTCTTCTGCATGTGGCTGTCCAATTTTCCCAACACCATTTGTTGAAGAGACTTTTTTTCCATTGACATTCTATCCTGCTTTGTTGAAGATGAATTGACCATAGAGTTGAGGGTCCATTTCTGGGCTCTCTGTTCTGTTCCTTTGATCTATGGGTCTGTTTTTGTGCCGGTACCATACTGTCTTGATGATTACAGCTTTGTAATAGAGCTTTAAGTCTGGAATTGTGATGCTGCGCTTTGGTTTTCTTTTTCAACATTCCTCTGGCTATTCGGAGCCTTTATTGGTTCCATATAAATTTTAGGATTATTTGTTCCATTTCTTTGAAAAAGGTTGATGGCATTTTTTTAAAAGGTTTTATTTATTTATTTGACAGATAGAAATCACAAGTAGATGGAGAGGCAGGTAGAGAGAGAGAGAGGGGGAAGCAGGCTCCCTGCTGAGCAGAGAACCCGATGCGGGACTCAATCCCAGGACCCTGAGATCATGACCTGAGCCGAAGGCAGCGGCTTAACCCACTGAGCCACCCAGGTGCCCGGTTGATGGCATTTTGATAGGGATTGCATTAAAGGTGTAGATTGCGCTGGGTAGCATAGACATTTTAACAATATTTGTTCTTCCAATTCATGAGCATGGAACATTTTTCCATTTCTTTGTGTCCTGCTCAGTTTCCTTCATGAGTGTTCTGTAGTTTTCTGAGTACAGATCCTTTGCCTCTTTGGTTATGTTTATTCTTAGGTGTTTTTGAAAGTGTTCTGTATTAGTTTTCTCTTGCTATGTAACAAATCATCATAAATGTAGTAGCTTAGAACAGTAGAAAAGTTTCTTAGGTCAGAAGTAGAGCATGGTGTGCTGGATTTTCTTCTTAGGGTCTCACTATGCTAAAATCAAGGTACTCAACATGACTCAGTTCTCCTCTGGGGCAGAGGGTCACTGGTCATTATTAGAATTCGGTTCTTTATTGTTTAGAAATGAGGTCCCCATTTCCTCTCTGTCAACTGATGTCTTCTCTCTTCTAGGACCAACCACCCACATTCCTTCTTATGTGACCCTTTCCATCTTTAAGCCAGAGTGGCTTATATAATCCTTCTCATGCTTCCAGTCTGTCTTCCTCTTATAGCCTCCCTTTATACCACCAGTCTTTCCTTTAAAGGGCTCATATGATTAAATTAGGCCGACTTGGATAATCTCCATTTTTTTTAAAGGTCAACTGTTGCATGTAACATAACTGAAAAATGGGAATGATACATCATCGAATTCACAGACACCAGGGATTAGATAGTTCAGGCCTTGAATTCTGCCTACCGTAACCTTTCACCAGTTTTTACCCTTGAGTTCTGTTACTTTTATTGTTAGAAATTCCTTGACACAGTACTTTTGTAGGAACACATAATCAGTATTATAAAATCAATGACTGTATTTCATAATTTCTTATGTATCATCTCTTTAACCTATACTTATCATGTTACTTTATTTTTAGGTATATGGAAGTTTTTGTAAACCTATAATCTTATAATTGATACCTCATTATGGTCACAGAAATAGACTATAAAATATTATTGCTTTGGAATTTATGAAAACTTCCTTTGAAGCCAGTACATAGGTAATTTTTATGAAGTTTCTATTTTTTTAAAATTTTTTATTTTTTATAAACATATATTTTTATCCCCAGGGGTACAGGTCTGTGAAACACCAGGTTTACACACTTCACAGCACTCACCAAAGCACATACCCTCCCCAATGTCCATAATCCCACCCCGTTCTCCCAAACCCCCTCCCCCCAGCAACCCTCAGTTTGTTTTGTGAGATTAAGAGTCACTTATGGTTTGTCTCCCTCCCAATCCCATCTTGTTTCATTTATTCTTCTCCTAGTTTCTATTTTTTTCTCAAAAATGAATTCATGGTCTCCATTTGGTAAAATTTTATTAATTGTGCTATTAAAATTTTTTATATTTAATTTATTGTATCATCTATTACTTTCTGAGAGAAGTACGTTAAAATAAAATCTTCAGCTACAACTGATTTATATTCCCATAACATTCTCATTTCAAGGCTATGTTTTAGGTACATGTAGGTTGTTATATATTCTTTTTTTTTAATTAGTTTGTGCAACTGGATTGAAGACAAAGAAATCAGTTGTAGGCAGAACTATTAGGTGATTACTCTTCCATTGACAGCTTTCAGCATTTTTCAGGGATACATTAAAGATTTTATTGGAAGATCAGCTGTTAACACCAAGCCTCTGAACAATGTAAATAAAAATTAGAACATGTTGAAGATTCTATTTTAAAAATAAGATGTGTCTCGTTTTCTGTATTTTGGAGGCCAAGAATAGGTTATTTCCTTTATTAAGTAAAATACATAACGTGCATAAAATGTATCATATTTTGCTTTGCTGATTCTATATATTCAGCACCAATTCTTTAGCTACCACAGGGAAGAGCAAAAGTTGTACCATGGACCTCAGACCTCTAGCACTGGAGTCAGCAGTTTGGCTAATTTTATAACAGTGGTGATTCTCTGATGTGACAACTGCATATCCATTTCTCTTTTCCTTCACCCCTAAATGTTCTTGTCCGCTGATTAGAGCAGTGAGGAGTGGTTTCGGCATCAAAACAAAGCTAGGTTGCAGTATTGGTCCCTTAACACATGAGCTCCATATTGGAACATTTTGAATCTTGGCTGCTACCTGTTCTCTTGCAACAGCATTTTCTAAAGGCAGTGACTGTCCAAAGCTGCCAACATCCAAGTCATTTTGGGTATACACATACATGAGTAGAGGGAAATAAAAAAAATTAATTTAAAAGCAGAATTCATATAAGGGAGTTGCCAGATTAGAAATCAAGAAAGAACCAGTTATTTGTGTAGCACAGGTTATTCTGACGTTGAAGTAGCATAATTGCGAGCCATCCTTATGAATCCATCCCAAGAGATTTTGTTGATTTTTCTTTGTTTTATATATTCATGCAATCTCTAGTACTAGAGGGGCATCTGGATTTGGATCATGTAGCAGTGGAAAAAAATGGATGAAAGAACCTTTGAAATTGGGCACACTACATTGATACCAAGATGTCTAGCAAATATTACCATTAGTGTTAACATAGGATGATAAATTATTTTAAATGCAAACTTGAGTGGTTTCAGTGCAACCTTAGGTTGGTCTATAAGAAAATAAATTTTCAAAAGGCAAGCACTATTTGATCTCATAATTGTGACTTGCCAATAAAGCTTATCATTCCTGACCAGATCTACAGAGCATTGTGCAGGAGGGTCACGAGCCAAAGAGCTAAGTTTTAGTGCCACAGTTTGTCCTTTTTTGGTCTGGCTCTGCACCCTTTTGGGGTGGTCACAAGATTCTGACCAGAACACTTAATTTTCCAGGGTGGCAGGAGGGTGTCTTTTAACTAAGTGGGCAGCAGGTTGGACAAAGAGGACAGAGCCAGAGGCCAGTCATAGGATGAGTGAGAGAGCAGTGAGAATAAATGGCCAGTAGCAATCTTTAGATTCAGAGAAACAAAGAGAACCAAGTAAGACCGACTGTTATATGTTCTTGATTTGTTGTCCCTTTTATCTGCGTATACTGTCATTCTTTATTTCTTGCTAACATTTCTAGCTTTAAATCCCGTGTTATATTTTGACCTAATCCTGTTTGTTGGGCGTGAAGGAAAGTGGAGGCACATCCTTTGTGGAGGGTGCTGCTTGGATTGTCTCAGAGGAGAGAGGCCTCTGCAGCATATGGGAGTGAAGATGGGAAACACTGGCCCTCATTAGTGGGGAGGTGGATACTTCTGCAGGCCAGAAGATACAGGGGAATCTAGCAATCAAAATACATTACCGCACTAACCCAGTTGATCTGCCATATATTTCAGGGTACCCCCCTTTCCTCATCAGGGCCCTAACCTTAGCATAATAAACCTGCCTATTTTGAGAACTAAACCTTCTCTGGAGCTCTACTGCTCCTGTGATCAAGTCCTGGTCTTAGTCCTGATCCTCAGTTTTACCTTTCCATCCCCAAAGAAGCTCTAATTGTTTTCATCTCTCTAATTGAAGCCCTAATTAGCTTTGCATTGATGATTCACCATTCTCAGCATTTCCTTACCTTCCTCTGAAGTTTCAGGTGTCCCCACAACTGCCACCCAAATCTATTGTCCTTAACATTTCCACTTCCCCTATAGTTCCTTAATGTTTGGCCCATTGCACTCCTTCCACGGGTATACCACTCCAGTTCACCACTTGTGAACGTTGTAACTGTTGTACTGCCTGCTTGTGCTCACCTCAGACTGTGCCCCTCCTACTACTAGCAGTGGTGCCCTTGATCTGGCTCCAAGTCTCTTCTTAATGTTTCTATCTTGGACCGTTCCTGGCATTAACTATTATAGGTTGAGATCCCTCAGAAAGTAGTATCTGGGACAGAGGTCCCTACAACTGTAGGGACTTTATCAGAGCATACTCTAAGGATCCACACCTGTGGGGAAGGCTAGGCAGCAGGACTGGGTGGGAGGACAATGGGGGCTACAGAGCAGTCCCAACAGAGGCCTCAGCTGACCACACAAGCGCTCAAAGCCTGGGGTAATCATTCAGTATTGTTATCAGTTGGAGCTGGGGAGCTGGACCTTTATCCCTTTGCGATGACTCGATACTAGACATTGGTACTTCTATACTGGGTATAGGAATGGGGTGTGACCTTTTTTCTTCAGCTGAGGGCAATTTCTGGGGAGCACTGATGGCTGAGACACTGCATCATCAGCTGCATGATGGGTGATCTGGGTGGGACATTAGTGCTGCATGGAAGAAGCCAGCAACTCTTGTTAGTGTATTATCTAGTTACCTGCTTCTCTAGCTCCTAGAGTTGGTGTGAAGATTGAAGATTATGTTTGTAAGGTGCCTGGCATAGTTGGTTGTCAGTATGTTATTATTAGTAGTAGTATTAATATCAGCATTCATGTCCTTATAGTACTTTGCCATGTGTCTGTTGTCATGTTTTTTTTAGAGTTGTAATCAACTAAAATTATGCATATTTTCCACATTGCCGCCTAATCTTTATAACCATGATTTTGAACGGTGCTTAATATTTAACTCCAGTGGATTAGTCATAACTTATTTCATTGCTTTTTTTACTTTGTATATACTTTTACGTTTTTGCAATTAGAATGTTGAGCTGGACTTCTTCATGCGTCAATATTTTTCCAGGCTTCAGATTGTTTTCATAGGCTAGATTCCCAGAAATGGAATTACTGGGTCAAAAACATTTTGACAGCTTTTGATCAAGAATGCCAAATTATTTTACAAATACATTGTAATAATTTTATTGCCTCTAGCAATATAAAGAATATCAATTTTCCTGAAGCTTTACCAACAATTGGTATTGCTATTTAAAAAATTGTTATTTTTATAACAGTAACTGATCTTAATGTCTTTCATGCCAGTGAATTGAATATTTTTATAAACATTTATTTACTGTTATTATTTACTTTATTTACATGATTATTGAGATATCATTAGGGCTTTAAAATAATCAATTTATGGGCTCACTATATAATAGAGTTATTCATTATGCTGTCTTCAACATATTTTGCTAGCCTATTCTTTGCCTTTCTTTCACACAGTGTTTTAGATATATATTAGCTTAGGTTTATAGGTAATCACACTTGTTGATTTTTTTTTTTTAAAGATTTTATTTATTTATTTGACAGAAAGAGATCACAAGTAGGCAGAAAGGCAGGCAGAGAGAGAGAGGAAGGGAAGCAGGCTTCCCGCTGAGCAGAGAGCCTAGCAGGGCTGGATCCCAGGAACCTGGGATTATGACCTGAGCCAAAGACAGAGGCTTTAAACCACTGAGCCACCCAGGCGTCCCAGATCTTTTACTTTGTAATTAATTCATCCTTTTTATAATTCAGCAGCACTTCATGTCACCTTATGATCATTCAATTTTATCCTTGTGATTTTTCTAAAATTTTTTTGCCAACTAATTCATCCAGAATTTTTCTTGCTCATGGCATGATATAAAACATAAAAATAGTTAACCCCATTATTGCATTATTTTACTAGTAAATGTCAAAAGGTATGGGATGGGATAGGGGATCAAAAGGATAAAAAGGATTCAGAGATAAACCCCTGCCATGGTAAGGAGCAGCATTGAGATAGGCAGATCAATGAAGCCAGGTCAGAGTGTTCTATTCAGTATCATTTTCAGTTGCATTAAGTTATTCTAGTAGAAATGAAGCTTGATAATTTGACATTGAGGAGAAGGGTGTTGGAGATGCACTGGACCAATGGTGTGAAAGTTCCCATTCAGTGAAGTTAAACTAAGGAAGCTTCCCAGTCCCATGTATCCAAGTTTGACCTGTTTCTCTGGAGGCATAAATGCAACCATGGTAAAGGCCAATATGTTGTTGAGAAATCGTTCTTTCTCTCTTGATTGATAATCTTGAAATTAGTACAGACTGTTTTAATTATTGAGAATTTTACTGTATGTTCTGGCTTTTGGAAGGGCTTCTTTCACACTGACATTATGTTTTAACATACTTAGAAAGTATTTTTCCTCAATTATTCTTCCAAATTAATTTTATAATAATTTTATCCAGTTTAAACAACAACAATGAAAACCCTACTGGGATTTTTATTTAAATTGCTTTAATGCAATATGTTAATTGAAAAAAATTGACATTCTTACAATATTTAGACTTTTCTTAGAGAAACACGCTGAGTTTTCCATTAGTCAAGTTTTATTTTATATTTCTCAGGGAAATTCTCAAGGCTCCTACCCCCATCTCTCCCTATCTAGGTCACATACATTTCCCATTAAGATTCTATCTTCAGATTTTATATTTTGTGTTCTATTGGGAATGGGGTTATTTCCCCATGAGGTGTTCTATATCTTTATCTAGTAATTTTATTGATTTTAAAAAATTAATACTTTTTTCAGTGGATTTCTATAAACAGTGTAATTTTCCTGTTTCCTTTTCAGGGGTGGTATTTGTTGGTTTAAAAGAAATGTTTCTACATTGAGTAAGACGTGCTTCTCTTTCCACCATTTGAAGATTGTTTTATGAATAGTGGGTATTGAATTTTACCTAATATCTCTTTATGTTTTGATAAAGCATTCTGATTTTTCTCACTTGGCATAGTGGTAAAACTATTACAATTTCTAGTGATCTGTAGTTGCTTTCCAGAAACACTCCCTATTGATTATAATGGCCAGGTCTTTAAATTAACTATTGAATTTCCTTTACTATTGTTATAGTTGAGATTTTTATATCTATATTAATAAATAATATTGATTCTATAAGTCTTTATCCTATGTACTTTAGATTTTGTGACACTTTTATATTTGCTTAGAATTGTGCAGCTTTTAATATCTTTGTATTCATCAAATTTTATGGAAATTTTAATGGTCTTTTTTCCCTTATTTTCTTTAGAAAGTTTTAAAAAATCCATCAGTAAAAGCAATTCATGACAGGGATTTTGGAGGGATATTCCATTTTTTAATTTTATCTTTATTTATTATTCTACTCAGGTTTTATCTTGCATTAATTTTCATATTTTTCCAAAGTATTACCAATTTCTTTTGTGTTTTCAAATGAAACAGTATTTCTTTTTTCTTATAAACTGTGTATCTGTTGCTAATAGTTTCTTCCATTAAAAATAAAAGTTTATACTTCTTCCCTCTGACTTCACAGGTCATATTTTATTCATATTTTTTAAAATACCCAAATACCAGTTTTATTTAGTAAATTCTACTGTCCAGAGACAAAAGTTACACACAAACACACATACATTGTTAGGAAATGGACAGCAGAATTATAAAATGAAATTACCCTGATCCCAGTTTTCTCTTTCCTTTGTAGATAATCATTTCCCCTGATTATGGCTATTCTTTTAGCAATAATCTGGCCTTCAACACAGTCAACTCTTTTCAGTACGAAGAATAAAATCTTTCTTGGGAAAATGTTCTTCTGTTCTTTTTAAACCTTATGGCTTCTTAAAATATAGCTTTTCCTTTTACCAAAGTTTTACATGCACATTATTTAAAGAGTCAAGTATTCCCACAGGCTTGCTATAAAGAACATCCCTCTCCCTACAAGCCAATCCCCCTTCCTGTATTTTTCTATTTTCCACAGGCATCTACTTTCAAATCTTAGTTATTTAACCTCCATTTTTTTCAATGACATGCTTATTTTATTACATCTCAAGCCCGTTACCTTCCTATCATCGAAGCTGTTTTAGCAGCCACCCTCCCCATTCCCACCACACACAAAACCTCTGGGTCTCCATTCTCCCAATTTGGTCTTCTGATTTTCTAATATTTCTCCTTTATTTTCTGTCTCTCTGGCTTTTTGCTCTGTATTTTGGGAGAATTGCTCAAGTTCACCTTTCATCCTTTTCTTTACTGTTTTTTAATGGGATTCTAGTATTGCTAAATGCATGTGTTCACACTTCCTTTTTTCATAAGAAGTCTGATTTTTGTTAGTTTTCTTTCCTCAGTTTCTGGTATAAAAGAATTTGATGTATCTAGTCTATCTACTTTCCTTCTTTTATCTTCTCTTGACATTTACAAAAATTAAATGAGCCAGTCTTTAACTCTTTTAAAATATTCCCTCCTTTTTAAAAAATGTATCTTTCCTGGTATTCACTATCTTTATTCAGTTTCTTTAAAAAAAAAGGAGGGGCGCCTGGGTGGCTCAGTGGGTTAAGCCGCTGCCTTCGGCTCAGGTCATGATCTCAGGGTCCTGGGATCGAGTCCCGCATCGGGCTCTCTGCTCGGCAGGGAGCCTGCTTCCCTCTCTCTCTCTCGCTCTGCCTGCCTCTCCATCTACTTGTGATTTCTCTCTGTCAAATAAATAAATAAAAATCTTAAAAAAAAAAAAAGGAGGGGGAGGAGCATGATTTATGACATTTTCCAATAACACTTCTTTATTTTTCAGTTACTACACTTGCTTGTGTTTTATTCAATATATAAGTATGTATATTCAAGAAGTATGATATATTATTCCCTAATCCAGTCTCTTTCAATGGGAACTACTTGCCTCAAAATTTTCAGATTGGTTCTTCTCTTTTAAACTGTTGGTCTCTTCACTTACTCCGTAATTTTCTTATCTTCTGGTTTTATGAGTGAAAGATTTTATAAGTAGAAATCTCATATATTGAGATCAATCAAGCTTGACAGCTGGTGTAGATTTCAAGAAGTATGGTGTATAAGCTCTGTGTGTGTGTGTGTGTGTGTGTGTGTGTGTGTGTGTATGAAATGAACAGTTACTCTATTTTCCGTTGTGGACCTCTCTACAGAGCAACCTCTTTCCTCTCTTCATTTGCTTTCTCTGAATTTTAGGAGTGTTTTTTGGATTTGTTCTCTGCTTCATTGGTCAAAAGGTAGTTACTACATGGCTATTGCAACTTTATTTTGAAGTAATCTTTTTGATTGAATAAAAGCCATGTCCAGTGGTATCCTACTGAAAACACAAAGCAGTTGTTTTTTGCAATATTGGTGTGGGTTTGGAGCAAATCTATTTCAGTGAAAGAATTTTGTCCTGATGGTGCAGGAATTAGTTCTTACTACCATGTGCTGGATATTATCATGGACTTCACTCGATATTATTCTTTTCCTTTTCCTTTGCTCTTGAACTAGGAGAAATGTTGGCCAGTGGTGGCAGAGTCAAAAAGTGAGGCTTGCCATAGTCCCTTTGTGTTGTGCCTGAGCACTGTGCATTCCATCTCTCGGGTCAGCCATAGCAGTTCTTGTCTTATAGAAATAATTATTTGCCCAGTTCTGAGTTCTTCCAGCCCTCCAAGCCAGGGCTGTCCAATAGAACTTTCTGAGATGATACTGTCACATCATGGTGCTCTATCTGCTCTGTCCAGGAGAGGAGCCATTAGCCACATGTAGCTATCAAGCGCTTGAAATGTAGCATGTGGCTCAGGACCTGAATTTTAAATTTAGTCTAACTTGAATTAATTTAAATTTGAATTTGAGTAGCCATATGTAGCTAGTGGCTACCATATTGGACAGCAGAGCTCTTGGCATCTCAAAGCATTCAGGTTAAGGAGAAAATATCCCTTGAAAGAGTAATTCTGAATCTAGCTGAGAAGGGAGATATCATCCAGCAGCTCCTGGTCTTCGAAGACCCTTAGTCCACAGAAGCACAAGGAGGCCTCAGGAGAGACTGAGAGCTCTTTTGGTTCAGAGTACAGATTCAATCAAAGAATAGTTGGACTTCCAGCATGTAACATACAGATGCTTGGGGATAGTGAACCAAATGCTCATCAGGATTGGAGAAAATAGATACATAGGACTCAAAGCTACCCCTGATAGGGGTTGATTCTTAATGTTTGACCCATCATTTCACAAATTCCCACCAGCACCCACATATCATTGTTTCTTTCTTCTCATGTGGCTGTACAAGTTTCCTTTCATAAGGTTTAACAGATACTTGAAGTAGTATTAGGGAAAGTGGTTTCCTTGTACTTTCCTGACTTAGCCATCTTCACAGAATTTTCTTGATTTTATTTTCAAACTTGGAAAAAGAGCTAAGTTATCAGCCAGGCAGATAAAATGATTTGTTTGATCATCTGAGAAGTAGGAGCTTGTAAAAGGTATTTGTTTGAGCTCTCCACTTAATCTTGACAGCACCTTGCCATCTGACACTCAATTTAATGTTTGGAGACAAAGTAGAAAAGGAGGGGTGTGGGTATCATTTGTTACCACTTCAAAGACAGGGTCACTTCTGTCCTCGCCTGCCAGGATACTCCCCATGCCATTCAGATCCCCCATCACCTCCATTCATTTTAGCCTGAAACTCACCTCAGCAAAACAACTCCCCACCCTGATTTACCCTAATCAGAGAAAGCTGGGGTCCATGATTACATCCTCCAAACTCTGTCCATTTCACACCATAGCCAGGTTTCCAGAGAGCCTGCACACTCCCTGTCGATGAGTTCCGTGAAGCCAGTGGCACACCAGGATGGCCTTATTTGCTTTCTGCTTTAAGCAGAAAAATTGGATTTAGAAAGCTTTTCCTAATCTGGATCTCTGCAATATATAATAAACTTCTTACATCTGTCACCATCAGCATTCTCCTTGCTGTCTTTACTTATATGTTTTAAAGAGGAAGGACAGTGGTGCCCTTTCTTTCTCTTCCTATTCAAGCACTGTCTGGGACAGCTAGCCCTGAAGATTAGTGACATCTTCCTGGCTTGGATGATGGGGGACCAGAACAAATTTAGGATTGACCTCTATACCAACCACATTCCATTCTTACTAACTCTAAGGAACAACTCTTGATCTGGAAGCTTCTGAATGTTTTGAAACTTTTCAGATAATAAAAGGCAAGCCTAAAGCTCTCTGAACATCCTCTTTATTGATAACATTGATTGTATCCCCAAGGCAGTGTTTTCAAAGTAGGGGACTGCCATTCACTTACTTTAGAATTACTGCCTGTACTAGTTAAAATGCAGATTTTCAGGTCCTACTGACTCAGACTCTCTGGGGCCAAGGATCTGTCTCTCCAGCTGACTCCTGTGCACTGTGAGAACCACAGTGCACAGTTATCAGATCCTTCATTCAGTTGTAGCTCTTAGAGGCTGGGGTATAAACAGCCTTTTAATCAGCAGAGAAGTAGTCCAGTGGAGAGTAAGATGTGAAGTATAGGAAAAAAGGAGTCACAGTTTTAAATCCTGTGCCATTGTTTGCTTGCTGCAAGATAATAAGGAACCAACTTGGTCCTCCTGACTTAGTTTCCTTGTTTGTAAAACTGGTAATCACAGGCTTGATGAGGCATGAGCATAAATCACCTGGCACACATAGTGAGCACTTGGTAAACATTTTCTATTATAATTTCTCAATAGATGCTATGTTTTTAAAAAATTATCTAGGAAACAGCTTCATTTTATGAAGCAGTAATTTATTTATTCATCAAAGACATGTACACCTGCCAATTAGAGTTCCAATGAGCTTGAGTTCTCCCACTCATATCATTCCTGCCAGTTGTAAAGGATCTTGGTGTCTCAGCCTGCACATTGCCATTTGGTTTTTTGAAATATGCAACCAGATCCTCTATCCCCATTACTACAACTTTTCTCAGTTCCTCTTAGTATCTAAAACTTTGGTTGGCAGCTGCGAAGCCTAAGACCCGTGTGTAGCTAACAGGGACCAATTTTCTCCTGTGTCCTATAATTGAGAGTACAATTTAAGAGGACCTTAATTCAAGATCCCCTGGTATGAATCTCACACTTACTCTGGGTTAGTGCTGTCAAATGAGTGTTAGTAATTCTTACATGATGAAGCATTTTCCCACAATTGGAGGGTTTCTTTTTCCTCCAGAAATACCTTTCTTCATCCTTAATAGGTTAATGCTCAGAGTTGGATTCACTTGAGGGCCTGGAGATTCTGGGCATCTGCCCCCTGTTCTGTGGAGAAATCTGAACTGTCAGAGGGTGCTCATAAGCTGCAGGCATGCTCAGAAGTGCCTGAGAAATTGAGGGGGTCTGATGGATAAGATCTGCCCCTTCATAGCCCTCCTCAAGTGCAGCAGCTCTACACAGAATCTGTTTCATATTTTAGTATGTAAAATTTTGTTTGAGAAAAAATATGTCATTGTAAATGGTGTACAACAGTCTTTGAAAATCATTGATACAGTCCTAAACATTAAAGTTTGAATCATGGCTGAGCAAACTGAAGTTCCATCAGAAAGATTAAATGCCTAAACTATGGACTCACATTCAGTTGGATTAAATGAAATTCAGCAAACATATAGCAAGTATTTATTGTGGGGCTGGGTGTGGAGAGAGGGACCAAGAAACATGATCTCTGACCACAAAGGTTGCAAGACCTAGTAGGGGAAGAGGAATATAATTAACTATACATATAAATATCTTAAAAGTGTTCTGGAAGCCCAGCAGTAGATAAAAATATGGTAGGTAGGGGCATTTGGGTCATTTAAACGTCTGCCTTTGGCTCAGGTGATGATCCCAGTGTTCTGGGATCGAGCCCCACATCAGGCTCTCTGCTCAGCAGAAGAGGCTGCTTCTCCCTCTCCCTCTGCCTGCCACTCTCTCTTTCTCTGTTAAATAAATAAATAAAATCTTTTTAAAAAAAAAATGGTAGGTAACACTGAGTGCTAACTCTGAGTGCATTCTGCTTGATTCCGTTTATCCAACTTTATGAAATAGGCATAATTTCCCCCCATTTTACAGATAAAGAAACCAAGATTTAGAGAGATATGTCATACTCACCTTCACATAATTATTAGGTGGCAGAAATTGGTATTCCAACAGATGCAGTTTGACTCCAGAGTTCATATCTTTGCCCATGAGGGAAATCTAAGAACATTTCAACCGGAGATAGTTTTTGAACTGGGCCTTTTCACTATGATGAAGACTAAAGGGGGTAATATACATGGGGCATTTAGCACAGTGCCTTTTACATGGTAAGTATTCAGTAAGTGGTAGCTAATTGTTTTGATTTACTCCCAGCCTTAAGACTAATAAGACAAGCTAATATTTTGAGCACTTATAAGTATCAGGCTTTGTACCAACCACTGCACATGCATTATTTAATCTTTACAACACCAGCTCTATAAAACAAGTGGTATTACTGCCCCAGTTTATGAAGGATGGTACTGAGGATTACAGGGTGATTCCATTGTCTGATTCCAGAGTTCTTAACTCTGTGTTTTTCTGTATCCCTCTTTATTATACTGCTTGGAAGTTTTATTGAGATTTAATGTAGGCAGGAGGTTGATACTACGGTTTACCGGTGAGAGAGATGTTTGGCATTAGTGGACTTTGTAATAACCTCTTCAAATTATATCACGGAATTGATTGCTAAACTTGGCTGTTATACCTTTTCAAGGACCTATAACCTCTTGCTTAAGGTCCATAGTTTCACTTCATGCATACTCTTTAACCATCCATTTCATAACATATTTTATTTTTTCCGTATCTTTATGAAAATCTGTATAAGTCGGCTTTTCCTGCATTCCAGTCTCCCCCAATAGTTAGTAACTTAAAACTGCTTTCATTTATTTAGCTCATAATTCTGTGGATTGGCAAATTGGACTGGGCTCAGCTAGGCGATTCTTCTTTTGGTCTTGGCTAGGGTAACTTTTGACGTCAGCTGCCAAATATGCTGGGGCTACTTAGTGTGGTAGAGTGTTCATTCAGCTGGATGAATCATTTCAACTCCTTCCATCTCTCATTTTCTAGGATCCTAGCTTAGACTTGTTCTTATGGTGGTGGAAGAATTCTAAGATTCTATAAGAAAGAGAACACACTCCAATGGGCAAACACTTTTTAAGTTTCTGCATTTTCCATGTTGCTATTTGTCTCAATGGCCAAGGCAAGTCACATGTCCAAGCCCAGAGTCAGTGTGGGAGGAGACAAGGCACATGAAAATTTTGAGTGCATTACTCTAACAGTCTACCACCCAGGCTTTGCAGTCAGACACCGTGGCTCCACAGAACAACTGTATAGGCAAAGGCTTGGAAGGATAGTGGAGTAGGGCATCTACTGTGGAGTGGCTCTGAGTATCTAGCTTACTTAGAAACAGTTAAGCATCCTCTTGGTGTGACCATGGTACCAGATGGAACTAGAAGGTGACATGACGTGTCAGGGACCCCCATACTCCCAAGCTGTTTCCTTCATACACCCATGCCCAGCTTTTTAACCTGAAGGAGACACTGTCAGAGATAGCATTCTAGTAGGTGGTGAGAGCTGAGCTATGGAATGAGTGGTTTATTTTTATCTTCTACCTTCACTGTGTCCCCAGCCTGGCATGGCCTGGAGAAATAGCTGTTATATCCATTAGAATTTAAACCAGCCCTAAAATACCTTGGCAAAGACATCTGCGGGCCTCTCTAATCACTATCATTCCAAAGAGCCACTAAGTTGATCTTACTTATCCTTGAAATCAGATCATGGTTGTATCATCATACAAACTCTCTGGGCTAATAAGCTTTGGATTTGAACATTCAATTTAGTTACCATATCAGCAGTTTTTCATAGTTTATTTCATGAAGAAAGAAAATGCTGTAGGTTATCTGAGGACCTTGGTATCTTGTAACAAGTGGGACGCACATAATGTTAGAACCCATTACTCGATGTGGGTTGTCCTGGGAAATTGCAATAGAAAGTCTGGTGGAAACAATTTTTTATAAAAAGTGCTTCTTTCCCTCCTATAATTTCAATGTAAATGATGGCATAATAATACAACCCACTAATGCAGGGAAAATTCCTTACCTCTTTGTAAATATCTTATGAAATAGTGTAGTAATACTTTTGTACCCTGAAACTTGAGGCTTGGAGCAAAAAATTCCAAGGGAATGAGATGATGACGGTCATCAGGGCTTAGCCTTGCTTACTGCTGCTGTTGCTATGTATAATCAAGTCCTGGATTTTGGCCTGCTGTGACTTGATTCCCCAGGCCTTGTATGGAGAGGTCTCTTTTGTGTATGTGGTTTTCCTTTACTTTCCACATATAGTGGGTTTGAGGGTTTGAGGATTGAGGGTTTGAAGATTCCAGGATTCGGTTCCCTATGGTAATGCTGTTGATATTAGACCATCAACTTCATTCATTTTAGTAAACATTTGTGGAGCTCCTTCTACACCAGAGTATAAGCCTGTATGTACTGCCCTGACCTCTAAGACCTTAGGATCTGGCGGAAGTCAATGAAAGAGGCTGGCCTGACAGCTAACTGAATACCAAGGAGATAAAGACATTGAGAGGTACCTGGAAGAGAGGGATTAATTTTTGTGTGGGATAGGAGATCAGAGAGGTGATGCTTAAAGGATGTTTTAGAAAATGAACATTGGTGGGGAGGGTAGCCTGGGTGGCTCAGCTGATTAATCATCTGCCTTTGGTTCAGGTCATGAGGGTCCTGAGATCAAGCCCCACATTGGGCTCCCTGCTCAATGTGGAGCCTGCTTTTTTTTCTCCCTCTGCCTGCTGCTTCTCCTGCTTGTGCTCTCTCTCTTTTTCTGTCAAATAACTACATAAAATCTTAAAAATAAACATTGAGTGACATTCCATCTGACTTGTTGAAAATTGAGGTTTAGAAAGCTTGAATGGCCTCATATGTCTAGAGAGACAATGGACTAGATAATTTGTAAACTTCATGAATATGCTTGACAAAATATTTCAACTATCTAAATATACTTAACAAAATATCCATTATATGATAATTTTAAAATGAGAGAATGAGCATACAGGAAAGAAGGGGGAAGTTCTCCAATGTTAAGATTGGAACAGGGCCAGGAATCCAAAGAGGTAAGTGAGGGCTAGAACTGGTGCCTACTTTATCATCAACCACCAGTAAATTCCAGGTGCCCAGGAGCTCTAGCTTCTCTGATTATGTCTAGTGAGGTATAAGGAAGCAGGCAGAAAAGCCTGCATAGGGAGATAGACCAGTTGGGGACTCTGAAGTGAAGCTGGTACTCATGAAAGGAAACATCCTCAGGGAAAAGGTGAAGTAGAAAAGGTATCCACTCCATGGAGATAGCAGAGATCATTGACCTATGCAGATTCACTACTGATGGTGGAGAACATGGCAATACATATGTTTTTACATGGATTTGGGGCCTGAATCCATGGTATTGTCATAGTCCTAGTAACCATAAGCTGAGAACCTTAATTTGAAGCAGACGTGGTAGGCAGGAACACAGACCTCTGGAGGAATCCACATTTAGTCTGTACTGTAAATAACCCCCATAGGTTGAGATCCAGTGAACATGTACTCATAAATAGAGGCCATGGAACATGTGAGGAAACAGAACATCATGCATGAGAATCAGCAGAGACAGTAACCTCACACATTTTACACATTTATGCTTAAAGAAATAAGAGAGGAAAGTGAAAATATGAGTAAGGAGCACAAGCCTATCAAAAATGACCTGATATGAGATACTTGAAAAAGTACTCAATGAATATCTGGAAATTAAAAAAATAATAGTATAAATTAAAAATTAAATAATATAATGGCCCTAACTAAAACAATGCAGAACTCTGTCAATAGCAGAAGGGTTAAATAAACCATGGTATGTTCATACAATGCCATGTTAAAATGCAGTGGAGGAAAACAAGCTAGAGCTAATGCAACAACGTGGAGAGACCTCATAGCTCTACTGTGAAGCAGAAGAAGCCAGATAAAGAGTACAAATGCTATATGATTCCATGCATAGGAAGTTCAAAAACAAGCAAAGTGGATCTATGAGGATTGTGGTCAGAGTAACAATTGTCTAGTATGGAAGGCTATTGATTGCGAAGGCATATGAAGGGGAAGGCTGGGGTGCTGGCAGTACATGAGTGTGTATGCCTTGTGGACATCATCAGAGATGTGGTGCTGTTACTGTGATAAAGGTATTATACCTCAGTATAACATAACAAAAACCTCAGTGGCCTTATCTTCCAATTCTTTCAACCCTGAAGACCAGATTAGATACAGCCAAAGAGAAAATTAGTGAACTGGAACTGAAGAAAATATACAAAATTTAGCAGAGAGAGGCAGAGATACAAAAATGACAGAGTGAGGTCCATGCAGAGCCCTAAAAGTTACAGTGGGTGAATAATTTCTAAGACAGACACAAATCCTCTGGTTCAGGATGTCTAATGAACTCCAAGCAAGAAAAAAGAGATCCACACCTAAACACATCATTGTAAAACTATAGGCAAAAGACAAAGAGGGACACCTGGATGGCTCAGTGGGTTAAGCCTCTGCCTTCAACTCAGGTCACAATCTCAGGGTCCTAGGATCGAGCCCCACATCTGGATCTCTGCTCAGCAGGCAGCCTGCTTCCCCCTCTCTCTCTGCCTGCCTCTCTGCCTACGTGTTATCTCTCTCTCTCTCTCTGTCAGATAAATAAATAAAATCTTTAAAAGACAAAGAAAAGATCCTAAAAGCACTGAGATGAAAACAGTGATCATCTGCACATAACTGTCGATTAGACTGAGTAATGTTCCAAGTCAGTAGACAAAGGACGATACCATCGGTACCTTGAAGAAAAGGGAATTCTCAACCCAGAATTAAAAACCAGGGGAATGGGAGCAAAATAATAATTTTGTAAATCAGGTGAACAAAGCAAAACTGAAGACAGATTTCACTACCAATAGACCCTCACTTTAGGGATTTTTCTAAATGGTGTACCATCAAAAGAAAAATCATTACTGAAGGGCTATCTGAGGTACAAGAAATAATGAAGAGCAAAGGGAATGTTAAATTTTAGGGCACATATACAAAAGGAGAATAGTTGGAAACCATCTTAATTTATCTGTATCTATATCTATATAAATCATAAACATGTACATTGTAAAGAAGAAACTAGAATGTTGTATGGGGCAGCCTTACCTGAAAAGCAGAGTATACTGACCAAAATTAGCTGAACTGAAGCTGAACTGAATTCTACTAATTCTTCCTGTTATAAAGTCATTGTACTTCATGAATTTGGGAGTTTCATTAGATCCCACTGAATTCCTAGAACTGCCACTGAACCATTGACCTTGTTAAGATGTATCGATTCTGCCATATCTGATAATTGTCAATGTTTGCCTTCCTGGTAATGTTGAAAATAGCAACTCCATAATAAGATAGAAACAGATTTTATTCTAATAATGCAAATAAAGCCTAGAGATTAATTAAAAACAGATTTTATTCATTTACATAATTAGGAAATTATTTGCAACATCAGTCCTAATAAACTTGGAGTTGTTTGACAAATGCGATGATTTTGTTCCAGGATAAATATGTATCCTGTGTAAATACTTTAGATATTGATGGAGGGAAAGGATCTTTAAGGAACAAACTACATAAATGCCTGCCCTTTGGAAAGTGCCAAGGGCTATAAAAAAAATGGAGGCATTCTTCTTCATCTCCGAGAGGTGAGTACAGCACCCTGTGGAGGGTGGAGAGGGTAGTTGCTGGTAGCCGTAGCTGATAATTTGAGAATCCAGTTTCTTGGCATTCTGCTATCACTGTTGTAATGACAGACTGGTGATCTTAAACCTTGACCTCAATTTTCTCGTTCTTCCAGGACCCCACCAATCCATCTTAAACCGTCCTTTAGTGGCCTTTCATTCCTTAGTGAATATTTTAACCTAAATAAAAATTTCATCTTTTCCACCCTCAAGAGACAGCTCAGATCTCACCTTCTCTGTAAATTCTGCCCTGAATTCCGCAGCAGGATGAACCATACCCTCCTCCTTCATGCCCCCCTGCTACTCTTGTCTCTCTGTGGCAAATGTTTGTTTTTAAGTGGCCAGAGAACTCAAGCATGGCAGAGGCTGTGGGCGTCTCATTTCTCCATGCCTAGTGAGTGGGCACATCACTGCTTGTTACGGCAAAACAGAACTGTTTCTATGGAGGCTGCACCTGATGAAGACGATGATGAAGAATTACGGTTCTGCAGTGCTTTATGTGTTCCAAGGCAGTTCCAGTGACCTCGTCTTATTGCATCTGCCCCCATTAGGTAGTTAGAGCAAATGTTTGAATCTTCATCTGACAGATAAAAAGCCCAGGAAGACAAAGTCTAAATGGCTCACACCATGTCCTGAGGTTCGTGCAGAGGGTGAGCCAAAGGAGAGGGTTGCAGATGGGAAATAATAAGGAACAAGGTTTTTCTACTCCTTAGAGAAATCACTTCATTAATTTTCTCACCATTTAAATCTGGCTCCGCCTTCTCCTGTCCTTTTCTTCATGGGATCAGAGAAACAGCCTTTTGATAGAAGGAAGAAGACACACCACAGAGATGCTGAATGTGTGCTGACCCTCACGTGGGGACCATTTTCCTGTGGAAGCAGCAATAATCATAATCATAATGCTTGCTTGAACTTGGCACTTTTCTTCAGTGTAGAGTCTGAAATTACCTGCTGATGCCTTCAGCGTGGCAGTGGGCTGCTTGAACAGAGGAGAGGCTGGGGACAGCAGAGTGTGTTATTGTGCAGAAATTCTTGAAGCTCTCACGGCTGTGAATGACTTTGGTGAATAAGCCAACCTGGGGCAATTCAATAGGCAGGGTGTTAAGTAGGAAGCTGTGACATTGTTTCTGTAGAAGGGGTAGGCCAGAGATCTCTCAGGGGTGGTGTTGTGTTCAGGCCACTGGGCAGAAAGACCCATAAGAGGAACATTGCAAAGCTCCAGACATAAACAAACAAAACCCTACTTCTCAGGGACCCCAGGAATGACAGGAAACCTAGTTTCATAGAGGATTGGGAGCATTGATAAAAATGAATAACTCTTTGCTTTCTTTCTCCATAAACAATGTCACACAAATATGAGGATTCTCAGGTGTCGATTTTTTTTAGGTGTGAAGGTAACCCATTTCTGTGGTGCTCTCCATCATGGAATAATGCAGTGTTTTCTCCCATTGCAAAATAAGGGGAAATCTCTTCTTCAATGTGTTTTTTTTTTTTTTTTTTTGACAGTTGGTAGATTTGCACAGCATAGACTTACCTGACCTTAGCCACATGCCGTTTTCTCCCCTTCCACCAAAACCAGCTATCCTGAGATAATCATTGTCATACTGTAAAAGTTTAGGGTGTGTAGCATGTTGATTCGATACACTTACATATTGAATGAGGTGTCATTTTAAACTTTTATCTCTTAGCCATACTGGAGCCTCTACCAGAGTCTCATCTTTAAGCAGGGTTCCTGATCTATAGGTTCTCATCTTTAAGCAGGGTTCCTGATGCTATAGGACATATCGAGGCCGTCTGTCATGTCT
This sequence comes from Mustela nigripes, assembly GCF_022355385.1. NCBI lineage: Eukaryota > Metazoa > Chordata > Mammalia > Carnivora > Mustelidae > Mustela > Mustela nigripes. The sequence continues at coordinate 41,552,943 of NC_081569.1, read as the reverse complement.
GTTCTGATTGATCTGGGTGGGGGTTTTCCACAGTCCCCAGCCTGTGTAGAACCCCTTGGACCCTCCTCCTGGTCAGGGGTCCCAAACTGTAACAATCCCTATGGGGGCATGTGAGTGTTCTCCATGGGCGTGACAATACTAAGCTGCACTGAAAGAGTGGTGGGTGAATCTGCCCATGACTTCTACCTCCACACTCCCTGTAGCTGAGTGGACAGGTGGGCAAGCTTCTGTCCTAATCAGGAGTAGGCTACACACTCCCAAGGGAGCTGTTTCCCCAGCAATCGTTATTTGAGAACCCCACCAGCTACCTGAGTTTTTCTCCCTGACCTGGCCCTGACCTCCAGTTCTCTGACCAACTGCTCTACTTTTTTCTGGTGCTTGACTGCCTCCCTGGCCTCAAATCCTTATTTTGGATGTGTTTTTACATTACTTGACTCCAGATTACCCAGAAAGAAGCAGTAGAGAGGGAAGAAAGCAAGGACAACTCTCTGTATTGATTAGGCGACAGCAAAAGCGTTGAATCTGACCAGTGCCTGTCCCCCAGGGGCTCACAATCTAATTAGAGGAGATAGGCATGACAGCAAGGGTGCCACAAAGTGTTTCAGGGGCTGTGATTGCACTGTGTAGTTGGTATAGGTAGAATGGATGGAGAGGTCATTTCTGGGCTGGTGAGGGGAGTTAAGGACAAGATGGAAAGTCTTCCTGTAGGAGGAGACTACATGAGTGGGGCAGAGTGAAGAGGGTGGAGGAGTAAGGCAGCCTACCGTGCTCGTGCTCATGTTCATGCAGTCCCTCTGTACTCCAGGGGAGTGGAGATTGGGGTGGGGAGTAGTAAGAGATGAGGCGGGAGAAATGGTCAGGGACTGGGCTATAGGCACTTGGGGGACCAGGCTCAGAATTATGGACCAAAGTCAAGAGATTGTCGCAGGGGTAAGACTGGCCTCAGGGAGGTACCAGAGTTCGAAGTCATGGTGTCCATAGGGGCATGGCATACTTGGGCTTGATTAGGCTGCATTGGTATCACAGGGCCACAGAATGTCCTTTGTGGTATTAGAGGCTAGGTGTTGGTGGCCTGATCAGTTGGAATAGGACCTTAGGCAGTGGTTATAAGGTGCAGGATTCACCTACCTGCACAAGACGGCTGGCCAAGAAGACAAGGCCAGATGTCGGAATGATGAGAAAATGGGCTGGGATTCATGGGAGGAGTGGCCTAGCTGTGTAAACTAAGCCAGAGTAGGGGAAATGTGGTTTAAGAGGTTCACATATGGAGACCAAGTCTTGGGAGCTGAGTAATTTCAGATCCCACCTTCCAGCGGAGAGGAGACATCTAAAATGCTCCCTCACCTGCTCAGGCTAGCTTACAAATTCAGTGGAGCAGAGCTGTAGCTATTGGGGAAAGGTCTAGGGGAGACAGAGGCTGCTGTGGAGATTTCAAAGCAAAAAGTAGTTTAAGTTTCAGTGAAGGAGGCCTCCTTTTTGTTCCTGGATAATGGCAGACACTCTGCTCTGTGACCCTCACAGATATTTTCCTGTGGCCCTGGAACACTCCCCTAGCTCTTATTTCAGCCAAAGGCTGTCAGGTGCCTGCAGGCCAGTCCATAACACTGAAAGCCCAGCATCAGTATGGGAATCCTCCCTGCCCTCTGCAGAGCCCCTACTCAGAGCTCTCTCTAGAACTCTGCCCACTCTGAATGAGAGCTGCAACAGAGACCTTCCTCTTCAAGGCCACCTGCAAAACACTCCTCTGCATCGGGGCAGACCTCACTTCCTTCTCTGGGAAAGGAAATTCCATCTCCCCAATAGCCCTGTCCTCTTACCTAAATATTCATTTTGTGAGGCTTCCAAGGGCTGTATTTTCAGAATGGTTTATGAAAAATCTGATCATCTAATCTGCCCAATCCTCAGATTCGTTTTCTTTTTAGTCTACCAAATACACACATTGCAGGATATTTATTGCTAATTTCAAAGAGCCACTGAAGGGTCTCCTTTCCCTTAGTTATCTGGGAGGCTGAAAGATTTCTAGTTGTGTTGCTATTGCAGTGAAGAAATGATTTAAATAAAAACTCTCCTGCCCACTGAGACTTTGCTCAAGACCCTTGGCCATAGCTTGGGGTCCTATCCCCAATCCACATCTGCCATGTTGTAACCCACCTGACTGGGAAGAGTCTTAGCCAATGGGCGGAACGTGGCTCTGGGGCATTGCCCAGGCACAAGTGACATCCTTATGGGTGATTTTGCCCTCTCCTTGGCAAGGGTGACTCCTATTGTTGTTGCTCTAGAAAGTGAGTAGAATCCATCTGCCAAATGAAGAATAGTACAGTCTTCGTGGTCAGGCAGGGTTCAGAGAGCAGGGACTCCTCAGAAATGAGGTTGTCTGGGGTATGGTGTCTGGAAGGATGGGAGCCAAAGGAGTGTCAGAGACCTGGTGTCGGATTAAGCGAACTCAGCCTCAGGATTAGGTGAACTTGTTAGAAGGGCTGGCTGCCTTTCCATCTCGGCCCCCAGGAGCTTCTTTATCTCCTTAAGCTCAAACAGAAGCTGAACGTGTGGACAGCCAGTGGGCCTGGGGGAATGAGTGGCTTAGGGAGGAGCTTAACACTGGTTCTCTGAACCCCCCTCCCCTCCCCAATACCACATCTTCTCATTCCCTCAGACAGAGTTTTCTAAGAAAGCCAAAGAAGTGAATTAACATGAAAAAGAGAATTATAAGTATTCTGCTGGGTTCTTTATATACATGATCCATAAAAAACTTGCAAAAGAATCAATTTTCTTATTTCTAGATAGGCACACCAAGACTTAGAGATGAAGTCATCCAATCTGGGACACGTTTAAGAGTAAAAGGGGGTGCTAAAAATACTTACAATTACACACATGTATGTATTTTAAAGTACTTATTGTCTGAGAAACTTGTTTTATTGTATTTTAGACTTATAAAGTAATTCTACTCAAAAACTTACATTGAAGATAAACTGCTTTCCTTAAAAAGAGTTAACCAGATACAAAGCATGTTATCTGTGATATTCAGCGACTTTTTCAAGGTCACATGGCTAGTTAGTGACAAAGTCAGGCTTCCAAGCCAATATCTTTTCATGATTTCATGCTTGTTAATTTTAGGAGAGAAGGGTGCCAGAGATCCACTAAGTGTTCCAGAAGTTTTTTTGTTTTTTGTTTTTTGTTTTTCCAGACTCATGGATGCCTCTTTTTCCACTTGGGAGTTATATTTGTCTGTCAGACCATTTCCTTCCTACTTCAGTTCTTTCCAGTGTGTCACCTCTAGGGTCTAGGCCACTCCCTGGGCCTCCTCTACTGCCAGCACTCTCTGACAGCTCTTTGGCACTTGGCCTGATTTCAGACCCTCTCCCTACCTTCACTTGTTATACTTCAGTGTTACTAGATCCTGGCTGTCTTCCCCTAGTTCGTCTGTGTTTCTCGACCCTTCACTGTGCCCTTCTGGTTCTGGCATCTGGGTCCACCTTGACCACAAGACCTCTAGCTCAACTCTGTGGCCCTGGGTATGGTTTCCTCCCTCCGTGACTTTGCCTTCCTCTCCCTGACTTGGTTCGTAAATTCATCCCTGGCTGTGGTCCCTTTACCCCGCCTCCATGCCCACATTCACAACTTGAGTCTTTGAGATTTAATCAACTAGTTCATTGAGCAATCCAGGTGTATACCCACCTGATTTGAAGTGATTTATTTTAATGAAGATAATCATGTGGCCCTGGTTTTCTGGGGCAGCCCTAATTTTAAATATTACGTCTTTTTGTCCTAACAAGAAGTGAGTACTGAAAATCTCTGTATTTGGGCATATAAATATCATTTTCTACATTGCCTTAGGCACTCAGAAAACAAAAAACAAAAAGACAAAAAAGGCACAAATCCCTCGTCAGACAATATGCCCTACCTTTGGCTCAGGACATGCAGGTCTCTGTTAAATTATTATTTTTGTCAGCATATGTAAGTCTAAGAAGGAAGAGCTTTTTTGTATGTTTTTAAAAATCTCATCAATATTGGTGTCCCACTGTTGTCCTTATATTCTGTGAAAGTACTTGATTGCCTTCATCGAAGGACCAGTGTATTTCTTGCTGAGTAGCACTGTGGGTTTTGTGGTCTGTGTATCCTCAGTCAGCACCTGACACCATGTTTGTTGTGACAACCCCAGTGAGGTAAATCCCTTCCCTGTGAGATTCACAAGGACATGATCTCCAGGACTCTTCTGTCTCATAAGCCCTCAGGAAAATGGTACTCGTGGCAAAAGTCTGTTCTGAGTTTTGGCAGACACCTCAAATGCAAATGCCTCCCTCCACCCTCCCAACTCCCTGCCTGGGGTTGCTTAGTGGGAGCATGTGTCAGCATCTTCCCAAAGACCAGAATCGCCCCAGCCCTAGGATCCCATCCCAGGTCTGGTCTGGTTTTCAAGAAGCAGGTGCTTCTTCCACAGATGGCCTCCCAGATGGACTCTCTATACAGAGGAAAGAGGAAATATCCCAGAGAGGAGGAACACAACTGAGTGGGCATAACTGCCAAAATAAGGAGGCAGGGCGGGGAGAAGCAGTCCCCTTTCGCTGCATTCTGAGGCCCACTGGTTCCTGAGATGCTTCCAAAGGGGATCTGTGGCCTGTGGAACTGTGAAAGGCTTCGCTGTGGCTGGAGATGCCCACCAGCACACCGAAGTAGCTGAGAAATTCTGCAATCAAGTCAGCAGCTTCTTCTAAACATATTTGACCCCAGGACACCTTTTTTTCATCTAACAACCTTTAACAGCTTAAAGAATCAGGGTAAAACAAAAGAGCAGGGTTTTGGGGTCAGAGGGCCCTGCCTGAGTTCAAGTTCCAAATCCTCACATTGACCTGTGTCACCTTGGGTAAATTATTGAGCCATAGTTCCCTCATCAGTAAAATAAGTATAATGACCAATGACCCTACAAGCATTGTTGTAAGAGCTAGAAGGTACTGGTTGTGAAAGCACTTGGCATGGAAGGTATTTCTTGAAAGAGAAGGCTTTGTTTAGGTACAGAATTACCTTAGCTAGTACACCTTGTAATGAAGAGTAGTCTCACTGATATTGACCAGTTCAGAAGCTGCCCTTCCCCATTTCTGGCTATTCAGGATGTACCAGGGCCAGTGTATTTGGAATGAAATGTTGAGTCTTTGATAGCTAGATAATGGAGAATGCTTCTGAGTTAATGTCTGCTTTTAAGAAAATATTTTTAAGTTTTGCAGCAAAACACAAGACAAATTAGAGAGGAAAGGCTTACTGTTCATTCTCCCCATCTACAGAATGAAGCCATGAATTAAAAAGTTGCTAAAGAAACAGCAAGAGGCCTGGTGTGGACAGAGAGGCTGGGGTACTGCAGGAGGAACTCCACGCAATCCATATGTATGGTTTGGAAAGTTTACTTTGGAACCTTGATTTCTTTTTCATGTACACATAAGAAGTAACACCTGCATATTGCAATACGGGTTTTTGTCTTTTTTATATGTTAGATCAGGAGTTCTTAACCTGTACGGCATAGGCCATTAGGATGGAGAGGCGCAGGGTGAGGGAGAATGCTTTAAGGGTTCAGAAATTCCTGGAATCAGAAGCAAATTTTGTTTACATATGTGCATTTTTATAGGGAAAAAAGTTCTAAATCACACAGTGGGTTTTGGTCTCTGTGAACTGTATAAATCCCATTCAGAATAAACTCCCTGGCCAGTAGAGTTCACTATACAATTGATAACTGGACAGGGGCCTGGGCACTCCCGGGAACCTCCTGGGCTTCTGCGACTTGTGCAAGGCGCTTGACTATACTGCTTCCTCAACAAGACCCTGATTTTGCTTGGTCCTCTTGCTCTGGGATGCTGTAGCTTTTCAGTGATTCCTCCTTCCCTCTTTGGCACGCAAAGTCCTTGAAACCTGCTGTGGATGTGGCTATAAATCCTAGGTTACCTATAGGTGGCTGACATGACTTTCACAGTTACACAAATGGAACAAGCAATGTGAGTGTCAGATAACTCAACCTACTTGCATATCAGCAGATACTTTATTGGATACCTGTTGGTGCCATGCACTGTTAGAACTCAGGTATAGATAGGTGACAGATGATTAAAAATATATATATGACAGATAGCCCCTGCTTTTCAGAGGCTTCCTTTCCTGTGGATTCAGGCAAGTATAATTCATGATATAAGCAATAAAAGGGAAATGATATAGAATTGTGACCTTTATATTGTTCAATTTGTACTGCAATACCAGTGTTATACAAATGGTAAGTAAGCCTGCCCTGTGTCCTTAGGTCTCACCATTTATTCATCTAACAAATATTGACAGCATGCCAATTGTAGGTCAGGCACTGCACTAGGTACTAGGAATTCTTGGGCAAGCAAATGCAGACAGGGCTCATGGCTAGTGTGGAGATGGACATTCACTAAGTTAAATCAAAACACATACATACACAAATGTAAAATTGCAACTGAGATATGAGCTATAAGGATGGGAGACATGGTACCTTATGAGAATATTACAGGGGACATCTTGTCAGATCTCTGAAGTCTTCCCTAAGGAAATAACACCTGATAAGGAAAAATGGGAGTTAACTAGGCAAAAAGGTAAGGACAGGAAGGGACTTGCAGGTACCAGAAATAGCATGTACAGGATACCTGGGTGGCTCAGTGGTTAAGCCTCTGCCTTCATCTCAGGTCATGATCTCAGGAGCCTGGGATTGAGCCCGACATTGGGCTCTCTGCTCAGCAGGGAGCCCGGTTCCTTCTCTCTCTCTGCCTGCCTCTCAGCCTACTTGTGATCTCTCTCTCTCTCTCTCACTCTCTGTCAAATAAATAAAATCTTTAAAAAAAAAAAAAAAAAAAAAGAAATAGCATGTACAAAGACCCAGTGTCAGGGAATAGCCTGATGCCTATTAGTAAATAAAAGAAAGTTCAGTGAGGCTAGAATCCAGAGAGAGTGAAGTGCACTGTTTAAAGTGAGGATAGGCCAGACTGCAAGGAGCTTTGGAAGAGAAGTTGGGGTGTGATCTTTGTTTTAAGTTCAGTATCAAGACTTTGAGTTGTTTTCAGGTAGAAACAAAAGAAGCCATTTTGGTTGGGGAGATTAGGGAAGATTTCAAATTTGCCACTGATTTTTGGAGAATGAGTTTAGAAGCTCAGTTATTATGAGAAATACCTTTATGGAAATAGCCAAAAATGAAAATTGTGGGAAGAGTGGAAGTTTACCCAGTGCCTTGGCAGTGGTCAGTGGTAGCTATGACAGAAGCTTCATGTCTTTGGAGGGATGACTGGAAAAGCTGAGTATAGCCAAGCCATGAAGAACTGAAATGCTTTGCTAGAGGGTTTAGGACTTACTGAGTGGGGAGTCAGAGTTTTAAAGGAAGGGTATAGTATGATTTCACATGCAGTTTTCATTTGAGATTTTCATCAGAAACTGCCCTATCATGTCTAGCCTCTGCTTTTTATCTCCAGATGTACAGATGAGGACTTTAAACAAACGTTGCCAATTGACTAATCAGAAAACTTTTGTTGTAGGTGTAAAAGCTATTGCTCAATTCAATTTTTGGCATGGGTCCTCTTTGGTCATCACGTTATATTGGGATCGGTCACCTTGCTTCTTGCTGAACTGAAGAATTTCCACATCTTAACCCCCGCAAAGTACTGCACTACTCAGGGAGTTTCCCAAGCAAACAAATGGAAGCTCAGCTCTATGAAGCATTTAGAAATATCTATTTTAAGATGTAACATCTACGTCTTAAGTTTGAGACTTCTTGTCAGTGCAGTGGGTTGTAGAAACAATGCTGAACTTTTAAGCCCCCATCTTGTGGAGAAATGTTAATGTCTTCATGGGTCTGGCAATTGCTTACACATTCTCCAAATGTGCCCAGAAGACACCAAAGGCTTGAACCATTGTAGAAGAAAGTCACTATTCTGTGAAGGGAATAGGAGAATCCAATTTTTAAGCCTAAATTGTAGATTGGAATAAAGGCTAGATGGAAGCCATGAAGATAAGGAAAAAATACAGGCTGGTTGTTTCTTCCTAGGAACCATTCTAAGGATAAAGATACTACTTTAAAAATTATGTGTGTTTGTTTGAGCATTGAAGACTTTTTCCCTTGAAGTGGCTAAAGGAGGGAATAAAGTGAGGATCGGAAGGAGCTTTTACTGAGTCTTTGAAACACACATGGCATCCACCTGCAGTAACTTACCCATCCTTATGGCAACCTGCAAGTCAAGCTTCACTCACCCTGCTGTAGAGATGAGGTGAGGGCATGCAGCTTGTAAGTGACATGGTAGAATTTGAGTGTAGGCCCGACTATCCCCCAGTACCATGCCTTTTGCATTATTCCAATTTTACAGATGAAGACCTGGAAACTGAGCTGTCTCATTGCTTAGATGATCGTGTTGGCGGTCCAGTCTGATCATCTGACTTACCCAGCCCGGGGGTCCCTGGAAACAAATAGGGCGAAGCCCAAATCATCATTATCATAACAACTAGTGTTTATGGAGCACCGTGCTAAACTCTTCACAGGTTTTATCTCATTTAAGTCTCATAACAACCTTAGGAGGTAGGTGCTCGTATTATTCCTACTGTATGAAGAGGAGACTGAGGCAGAGAGTTGCCGTATTTTACCCAATGCTCACGTAGCCAGTAAGTGCTATATTTATGATTCAAACCAGGGCAGCCCACGTCTAAAACCTGTGGTTATAGCCACCTGGCCACACAGTTGAGCTTTCAGACAACCTATCCCAGAAGCCCTTTTAAAAATCCCTCTAGGGCACCTGGGTGGCTCAGTGGGTTAAGCCTCTGCCTTCGGCTCAGGTCATGATCTCAGGGTCTTGGGATCAAGTCCTGCTTCGGGCTCTCTGCTCGGAAGGGAGCCTGCTTCCCCCTCTCTCTCTGCCTGCCTCTCTGCCTACTTGTGATCTCTTTCTCTCTGTCAAATAAATAAACAAAATCTAAAAAAAAAAAAAAAAAAAAATCATCCCTCTAATGACTGAGACCGATGCTTCTGGTTTCTCACAGACACCAGCTGGTTGGTCCAGTGTTTCCCTTGATTTCCATTTTGTCCTGCGTATAAAGATACTGCTTAAGCATATCATATCGGGCTTTGGGAAATGCCATCAGTGTGTTCTTGACCAGCCGCTAATTTAGAAGGTTTTGTTCTAAGCATCCTGGAAGAATTCCACTAAGCTTAATTTACAGGGCCATAAGCCATAAAGCACTATTCCTTTTTGGGTAAGTTTCATTTACTGACTTGCGGGATAGATGACTCATAAATAAATTGCTCCTTTTCCTTGTCAATTTCTGTCCCTATCTTTGGGAATGCATGGTTGCCTTAAATATCTGCAAAGAAAAGAAATTGGATTCTGTGTTAGTGACACTGCTGGTTCTCTCTCCCTGACATATTCTGAATATTTTACCCTTTTTTCCAGCATGGAAATATTTATAGTCCTAATAGAATTATTCCTTGTATAGTGCTTTATGCAAAATGGCATTATTAATATTAAAATGATAAATATTGTGACTCCTGAAATGATATGTTTTGATCACACTCTAACTGTGGCAAACCACTTTTTTAGGATCCTTTCAGATGTTGTTACAACCTTATAGTCACATGCCTACACAGATATGGGTCATCTGGCCTGACAAGTTAAAAAGATGAAACCCAGCTAATTCACCCACAATAGTCTTTGGTATAAATTACAAGGGAACACAGATTTTTCTGCCTCTAATGAATATATGGTAGGTATATTTCAAAAGAAATCTTAATCTCTTCAGTGGGATAGAAAGCAAGTCTTAAATGGATTTTGGGACATTGGCTCACACAGCTGAATTTTTGTGTTAACATGGCTTTCACTTACCAAACAGAGGTTATCTCCATCCTCAGGGGAGAGAGCAAGACCCAGTAACTGCTGCACTACTACAATCCAATGAAATACAATGAAGTTAGGGCAAGGGATCAGGAGGCCCAGTTCATACCAGTTAGGAAGATATACTGAATGACTTGAGGCTCGGATTCCCCACCTGCCCAATAAAGGGCTTGAGTTAGGTAGTTGCTAAAGATCTGCTGGCACTAACATTCCATGATTCTGTGGCTCTTAATAATGACGTGTGTGACACCCACAAAGACCTTCCTCCTAAATGCTTAATATAGAATTAATACTTTCTCAGTCACCATCCTCTCTAGTTTTTCCTTGGAAGGACCAAGAAAGAAAGAAAAAAAAAAAAAAGAATATAGGAATTTATAGGTCTTTATACCCTGAAAATATTAACAATATAGTAAAGAACTTTTCTTATTCTGTGACTCTAGGTACCTGTATAGGGCTAGGTCCTTTGTTGTTTCACACCTTTAACCTAAAAGAAGAATATTAATTGTCTCATTCTACAGATAAGGGGCCCGAAGTCCCAAGAGGTGAAGTCACTCACCCCAACTAACAGAGCCACCAAGGGCAGAGCAGAGAAAAATCCCTGTGTGTGGGGTTTCCAAGCCCGAGCCTTGCTACTGTCTTCACAGGTAGCCTCACCCTGGTGTTTGTGGGACCAGGAGCAAGGGAGCAAATGGAGACCCATGTCCCGTATGCATAAATATTTAAAAGTTAAACTTCATATTGATCCTGTAGGGGCCTTCTTTATAAGGTGCACCGATGTGGCATAGCCACACCCTACTCCCCAGAGTCAAGGTCAACAGCAATGCCCTCTGCCATCTGATTCAGCTCCCTGGCTTTCCACAGCTGCTCTCAGCTGCCTTTCATGAGAAAGGAGAAGGGGCGTTTCATAGCTGCATGTACACACAGCTTTTGATTCTTGGCCAGTATTTCTTTAGCTTCCCAGAGCTGCCATAACAAATTACCACCAACTGGGTAGCTTAAAACAATAGGAATTTATTCTTTCACAGTTGTGTTTGTAAGTCTGAATTCAAGGTGTCGGCAAGGCCAGGCTCCCTTGATGTCTCTAGGGAAGAATCCTTCCTTGCCTCTTCCAGCCTCTTGGCTCCAGGCATTCTTCTCTCTCCACATGGCCTTGTCTCCTGTGTGTCTGAGGCTCAAACTTCCCTCTACCTTTCTCTTATAAAGACACCTACCATTGGATTTAGGGCTTAAATCCAGGATGATCTCATCTCTAGATCCTTAACTTAATTACATCAGTGAAGGCCTCTTTCTGCATAAGATCACATTTGTAGGTTCTGAGGTATAGGACATGGACGTATCTTTTAGGGACCACCATTCCGCCCACTGCAGTCCTGGATGCCACCAGCTGGGCTCATCCAGGCCTGAGGAGACCACTGGATGAGCCAAGGAACAGATGCAGGAAAAAGGGACATAAAAAGCAGGTAATGGCTGCACAGAATGAGTGGAGCATTTAATGGGAGAGCTGCCACAGTTGGCACATCAGGGACCGGGGCTATGGGCAAGACCCCCATGAAGATACCCACTGTCAATAATCCGTATGTATTGCGTTTCTACTCTCTGAGGTCCTATAAGGAAGCCAAGATATTTAACCCAATGCTAGGGCCTAGGATTTGCAGACTGGAAAAGGAGCCCTTGATAGTTCAAATAGTTCAGGTGGGCCCAGGATGCCAAGCATACTGAGGCTCTAGTGACATCATGACAGCGAAAGCTGGCAGGAAACTAGGATAGGGTTGGTTAGTGACTAGAGGAACAATTTCAAATCCAAAATACGGCTCAACAAAGCACAAAGCAATGAGCAGTAAGCAAGGCAAGCTAAGTGGAATTAATCATTGTCATTGATAAATAAAATCATCAGTAGTATTAACAGGTACCATTCTTTGAGTTCTGTGTATCAGAGGCTCTGCGCTAAACATTTTTAGTGACATTATCCTGTTTGATTGTTACAACAGACTCATGATGTGGACACCATTTTTTTAAGGAGAATTTAGACTTAGAGCGGTTCAGGAATTTCCCTTCATTCACGGCCTGTGAGGAGCTTGACTGATATTCACATCCGGGCCATGAGTTCAGCTTTTCGTCCCTGCCTGAGCATATGGGGACAAATCTACCCCTATCTGGCAGAGCTCAGCCAGTGCCTAGGAGTACAAGGGGAAACTGAGTTAGCATCTAGGGGAGGGGAGATGTCAGGAAGTAGAGCCTCAAACAGTCTGGAGTTCAGAGTAGAGCTTCAAGCTGGGGATTCGTCAGTTGGACCACTGGGTGGAGATTGAGGCAGAGGACCATTCTGGAACCCAGCCTGGCCCTGGAGATGGCAAGGACTATGCTAGGAGCTTTCATGGACCTCACCGCTTACACCTTGTACGTGGAATAATGGAGGTAGCAAGCCAGGCTTCTTGCAAAAGAAGTAGCCCAAGGGCTTAGGCATGCACAAAGTATCTAGGAGTTCCCTAAAGTAAGGAGCGAGCCATCTGGGTTCTTGCTTCAAAGTAAGATCAGCCCATGAGCAGGTTAGAGGCAAAGGAATGGACTGGGGGGATGGACAGCAGTGCACTCAATGCTGAGAAGCTAGAGAAAGTCAAGGAAATAAGGCAATAGCTGGCAAGCACAAGTATGTGTTCAGTAGTGTGCACGCATGTGCGTTCACGTGTGTGTGTGTGTGTGTGTGTGTGTGTGTGTGTGTGTATTCATCAGGCCATGGAGGGAAATGGGGACTGGGCTCTCTGTTTTGATAACGGAGGTAGAGGCAGGGGCTCTCACTGCAGTTCTCCCAGGTTTTTCTTTGGTTTCTCGAAGCTACCATCTCAGAGTCTTATTCCTTCCCCTATAAAGCGTTGAAGCCTATGCAAGTTCAGAGAATTTCTCAAAATGAACTTATTAGCACTTTAGTTGTATAAATAAGTATTTTAATTTTTGTGGTACACATTAAAGTTGGTGGATGGGAGACTTTCAGAATTCTTAATCGTCATGAAATATGCTCTTAATAATCAGTCTTATTAAATCTAAATGAAATGCCTATATGAGGCCCTATTTTAGTATTTTCTGAACTCACTGCAGCTTTTTTATCTCAAATAGCAACCAGAGTCATTCTAAATCATCATCAAATTAACTATTTATACTCCCTTTCACCAGCATTCCCTCTTTACTCTGTTCTGCCTCCCCACCATCCTCTCCACAAATCTCATGTTTTATGGATAAATAATCAGCACTCTCAGCTCGGCAGAGGACACCCTTGGAGCGCTGGGAGGGAGATCAAGTCTTGGGCAAGACAATCCCCTGAAACTCCAGAAAGTCCATGAGAGGCAGCTCCTCAGAGGGTGCTGTTTCTGAATGAGGTGTCTCTAGCACTCGAAGGCAGAGAGCGTACCCACTGGAGCACAGCCTTTTTGTGGAGATGCCTGATTTGCTCCCTCAGTCGGTTTGTCTTGGCGGAAGGCCAGTGACAAGGTAATGCCTCATCTCAATTTCCTTCAGATGTGATTTGGAGGAAAGTAGCTGACCAGCTTTTCAAGATCTTAGTTTTTGTTTTTTTTTTTTTTTTTTTTTTTGCATTTTGGAGGCTGAGCAAAAAATTGTCATCACAGAGATCTGAATTGGCCAAAACCACAGTGGCAGATATGATGCAATGACATTTCAAAGTTTGGATAAGATTATGAAAGTCTTGCCCATGACTTTCTAAGGAGCTGGAAATAAGAAAACTCAGAGGTGACAAACTACCCCCTTCCCTTGCTTCAGGAAAACAGATTGGACTTGCAGTAGATGAAAAGGGAGGGGACAATGAAGTGGTGTGCTGTGGGAACATAGAAGATGCATTTCTTTTCCTAGGGTAATGGCATCTTACCACAGACCCTGCTGGCGACTCTGAAGCCATCATATGAGCTGTCTAACCAGCTTAAGCCTTCAGTGTCTTGACTCCCCTCCATTGATAAGAACAGCCTGGGCCTAAAACGCCCCCTCCCCCCACTTTCTTCAGTCCTCTTATTATTTGTTTTTCCCCTCATCTCCCTCTGGGAGTAGAGCTGAAACTGGCTGTTGGGTTTGGGTTTCAGGTTGTTTCAGAGGTAGCAAATGGTATGGGGGCAGCCAGACAGGAAGAAGCAGAAGCCTTTATACTTTTCTAGGGAAACATCAACCTATCAACTGAGCTATAAGCATTTCAGACACTGAAGCTCCTTATCTACTTTACCATCTTAGAAAAGGGGTATTCTCCCTAGGAGTTAAAAGAGGGAGAGAAGGAGAAAGTCTGAACACCATCATCTCTGTCACATGTAAGTAAGTAAACTAAATGTAGGGATGTTGTGGCCATTGCCAGCATGACAACTTTGTTAGCACAGAATACCGATCATTCTGCACAGCTCCTGGTTCTGAACTTAGTATCTCCATGATCTCTGAGAACCTGCTGTTCCTCCTGTTCTTCCTCAGGTCAGCCTCCCCTAATCCCTTTGCATCACATCTGGCTTCTTTTTTGGCATCTGAGCAATAGAGGCATCTTGGAATTTGGAAAAAAACCTTTGCTGTGGTGTTCAGGCTGGGTTTGAATTCCACATTCACCACTCACTGACAAGTGGTCTTGAACAAGCCAGATCATCCTGCCAGATCTCCCATTTTCTCATCTTTAAAATAAGGATAATATTGTCTCCCTCGCTGGATTACATGAGAAAAATGCATGTGAATTTTCTGACCCGTAGTAGGTGTTTAGTAAATGCTACTTCCTTCTTTTCTTCCACAACAACAAATCTAATCAGTTAAGGGACAGGATTCAGGACTGTGTTTGGCATCATTTAGATGCTGCCATTATACAAACAAAGATGTTTGAGCCTGGACTTGGCACTCCCCTTCTGTAAACTGAAGTTGTCATTAAACTCAAATGAGCACAGTGTGTCAAGTTCAGCTATTTTTACACCAGGGACAAAAACGATGTTAGTTAAGGACACAGGCTCCATCATAAGGAGTTGGGAAGGAATGTTCGCAAGAACTGACATGAGGCAAACCAGGGGCTTTGCCTGAGTTCGTCCTGGCAATGTGATGGTTCTGTTTTTCTCTGACCTGGCTCAGAGGGCCCAGAAGCCCAAAGCACAGCTTCAGCAAACCCGCCGAGGGCCTTGCAGGTGGCCAGTTATGAGAATGTAACTGAGTCCCAGTTCTTTGCAGCCTCACACCCAGGTGCCACGCCAGGTGCCTTGCCAGGTGCCTGGGCCACCTTGTAGTCCTAGTTTCTTCCCATCATTCATTCATTTATCAAACACAAGTTTTCCCTTTCATGCTGAGCTTTGGAAATGCAACGATGACCAGTGGAGCATCAGATGACCGAAGATACTTACAAATAATACTGCCTCTTAAAAAAAATATTTATTTATTTTAGAGAGAGTATGAGTCGGGGGAAGGGCACAGGGGACAGTCTTTAAGCAGGCTCCCCACTGACCATGGAACCCAATGTAGGGCTCAAACCCAGGACCCATGAGATCATGATCTAGGCCAAAACCAAGAGTCAGACGCTAAACCGGCTGAGCCACCCAGGTGGCTCAGGTGCCTCCCAAATAATATCGCTTTTAAATGGTAGAAAGCATTGTCGAAATGTGTATAATGACCAAGCAGCTGAAAAAAAGCATGGCATTTCAGCAAATGCAAAGAATGGCTTTGCTGTAAAATTGGCCATTTAGAAGGAAAAACCAGGTTTGCTGAAATTACCTGCACAGTGACGGAAAAAGAATTGGCTTGCAACCCAGGGTAGCTAGGTCTAAATTCTGAATTTTGGTTCTGGTTAAGTTACTTAACTTATCTGAGCTCCAGTTTCCTCCCGTGTAAAACTGAAGCCATAAATACTTTCCTTATGGTTTCCTTAAGAAGATTAAAGTCAGCGAGGTTCATGCAAACATGAGGTACAGGGCCTGATATCTAACAAGTGCTCAGTGAATGAGGCCAGAACTGACTTTGGAGAGGCTGCAGAGGGGTCAGAAGCTTCTAACAAATCTACATCAGACAAGGTTCAGGCAGTATGGCTGGGAACAGATGGCTCTTCAATTATCCAAATTAAATTGTATGAGAAATTCACCCTGCAGATTTCTGGGTGCATTTTGATGCTGGACCTACTCTTCCATATTTTAGCTGCCTCACTTGGACCACCCATTGTCTCGAGTTGTTTTGTTTTTAATCTAGCCAACATTTACCTCTCTCGGACTCCTTTTTGTCCTTGGGGACCTTAATTCCTCATTGGGACAAGGAGTTAGCAACTCTGTGGGCTGAAGAAGTGGGTGTCTATGAGGTTGCATGTCAGTATCTGCCTTAAGTATCCTCTGCTAGGGCCTGTTTAGATTTTTTAAAGATTTTTAAAATTTATTTATGTGACAGAGCACAAGCAAGGGGAGTGGTGGGCAGAGGGAGAAGCAGGTGCAGGCTCAGCACTGAGCAAGGAGCCTGATGCAGGGCTCAATCCCAGGACCCTGGGATTATGACCTGAGCCAAGGCAGATGTCCAACTGACTGAACCACCCAGGTACTCCATGCTGGGGCCTGTTCAAAATATAAACCAGCTCGCCTTCAACTTCCTTAATTTCCCTCCTGCCCTTAACCCTGTCCCTGGCCCACAAAGCATCTGCTTTTGATTTTAGTTGATGTCAGGAACTCATAAAGTCATAGGCTGGGAAAATGACAGTGACTGACTGCCAGAGCTGAGAGGGTCCCCCCATCTTCTGACTCCTGGCTCAGGGCTCTTCTCCTTCCTTCAGTCACTTAGTTACCACTTGGCATTCAGATGCCCAGGTCTGGTGTCTCCTCTAACCTGCACTCTCAGGAAGGATATACCTGCCTCATCAGACTCTTGAAGACTTGAGTCCGGAGCCTCCTTGCCTGACTCCTGACCTTTCTTGGACAGATGCCTTCTTCACTGCAATCTGGTGTAGGGAAACCACCCCAATCTATGCTACAAAATAGGATCAGTGTACCCTCCCCTGGGTGGACTTATTGAAACCTATGATTGTCTTACAACTTGCACCTTTTGTTACTGATACTGTTGTTCTTTCCTTTCTTTCTTTCTTTCATTTTTTTTTTTAACAATCTTTGCAATATCATAGCAATTTGTGCTTTTCAAGGCATTTTTTTACATACATGATTGCAGTTGTCTTCACAAAACCTATGCAGCTGGCATGACATTATTATCCTTTTTAAAAAAATAATAGATGTGATAAAAACACAATCTTATGCAGTGACTCCCTTCAGCTCACAGGGCAAAGGCAAGATGGAGCAGAAAGTAGCACCCAGGTCCCAGTCTTCAGGCCAGTACTCTGGGCCACGCCTTCCTGAAGGCGCCTGTGATCTTCAGGGAAACTCAAGCGCCAGCTTGGCAAAGCCCTTTGCAATTCCTCTTCAGCTACATCTACCACCCCTTTGCACACTTGCAGGCCTCTTTCTTCCAGGAATGATTACGCAGAAAATGGGAACTGACAGTGATAGATGGACTTTTCCATTTTCTGCTAACGCGGCTATGAAGTCAGAGCCCATTTTAATGAATGTCCATTAAGGTCAAATTTGGAAAGCAGGTATTAAGAGTCATTGCTGTTAATTACACCCTGAGAGCTCTATTTGTATTTCCAAATTGGATAAAAAGGTTAGTAAAATGGAACGTTTCAGCACAGGCTGGCTCCCGACTTGCTCTCCAAGTTTTCAGAAATGATTGGCTGCCCAAACTTGCTGAGAAATAATGTTCTGTCTTATTCTTGCCTCATGCCTCACAGGTGAGCCAGCACCACAAGGAGTGGCTGCCTCTTGAATCCTGTCAGTCTCTGGCAGATCCGATTACATCTGGGACCCTTAAGAGTACTTGAAGCAAACGGCACTGGTCTATTTTAATCCCGCTCCTTCTAGAAACCAGAAACTGTAAGGAGAGTCTTCCTGCTGACAGGTGGCTCCATAAAAGTCGTCCATCTGCTGCTAATTATGGCAGAGAGAAAATTCACACAGCCGAGTTTTCAGTTTATTTGCTAAAGATCTCCAAAGGTGTAACTGTCTTCCCAGATCACAAGGCCATTCACAGCATTACATCTATAGAGCCTGTTAATTATTTAAATAATTTAAAACCTGGGGTGGCAGGGAGCATTTAACAGAAGTCAGGCTGGGTGAGATGGGTTTGATGGTCTATCATGGCAGAGGGAGGTAATCTGTTCTTACAACTCACAGAGTCCAGACTGTCACACAGTTTTGTTTTTCTCCTTACCATTCTTTCCCAGGGAAACTCAGAGGGGGGCAGAATTAGGCATATTTCAATCTTGATTTGCTTTGATTCCCCAATTCCAGTTCACCTGTCCTGTTTATAGTCTCATCTGTAAAATGGGCATAATCTTCCAACTACCCAACCCAGAAGGCTGCTGTGATTTTGGAAGGGGATAACTTATTAGAAAGTGCCATTTTGGGGGTAATATATTACATAAATATTTTTAGACCCATTAAAAAAATAGAAATGATTGAGGTGCCTGGGTGGCTCAGTAGGTTGAGCCTCTGCCTTTGGCTTGGTTCGTGATCTTTGGGTCCTGAGACCGAGCCCTGCATCGGGCTCTCTGCTCGGCGGGAAGCCTGCTTCCTTCTCTCTAATGCCTCTCTGCCTGCTTGTGATTTCTCTCTCTCTGTCCAAGAAATAAAATCTTAAAAAAAAAGAAATGATTAAGTCTGATAGATCAGATGATGAAATGATCTATATCTGAAGGACACATATTTTTTTTTCCTTCCCTGTGGTTTTCTTTCCTTTCTTTTATGCAGGTACCAATAGAATTTGAAAGTTGATTCTTCTTTTTTTAAGATTTATTTGAGAAAGAGTGAGAGTGGGCACATGCATGAGCAGGGAGAGGGGCAGAGGGAGAGGGAGAAAGAATTTCAAGCAGACTTCCCATAGAGCCTGGAGCTGGGCTCAGGGCTTGATCTCATGACGGGGAGATGATGTGTGCCAAAATCGAGAGTCAGGGGCTTAACTAAGTGAGCCACCCAGGTGCCCCCAAAATTGATTCTTATATGTATTCTCATATATATACACAAGTATAATTGTGTATGTATACATATATACGTATATATTCCTTTGTTTATTACTTATTCCACAGTAATAATTTTACATTGTATTTTAGTTATTGGTTTATGGGTCCATTTCCCTCTGCAAGATGTGGAGTGCTTTGAGGGTGAGAATAATGTCTTAATTCATATTTTTGCTTCCAGGTCTAGCAGGCCCGATACATTGAACTAGTAGATGTTCAATGTATGTTAAATTGAAGAGCCTAGGTATTAAGCAAATGAAACAAATGTGATTTTACTTTATGATGAAGTTATGTTCAACATTAACCTTAATAGCTGGTACTGAATCTGTCAGATTGAATCATTTTTGACATATTTGATGATTTTTTATGCAAGTGCTAGAAATTCTTTAAATCTGTTTCAAAAAGTTATGTAGCTCCAAGTTGGGTTTGATGAGCTGGAACTCTCCTGCTCTATTCTCTAGATTTTGTCCTTGACCATTATGTTGTAGCCTACATCAGAGACTGTTTTTAGGTCTAAAATGAAGGTATGATAGAGTTAGGTAGGTGATTTAGATTATATCAAATATTCCCTGATGTCTGGAACTGGGAAGCCAGAAACTGGTCCATTGTTGAATCATTTGCAGAGAATTACAATAAATATACAAAGTAAATGAAGTAATTTTACACAAAAAGAATAGAATGAGACTGTGGTGAGGTCAGAGGATAGGAGTCCACCTCATAAGGCATAGCAGTGCTAGGGTCCCTCATGACTCTGTCTGGCCCAGGTATTGCATTGTGTTTGGATGTCCTTTAACCTCAGGGAATATCGTTCATATGGTTTTTCGTATATTCAGTTCTGCATGGAAAGTAGGTTGGGAAAATAAGTTATGAGAAAAATAATGTCAATCTAGATAACAATGAAGAAGTCTAAAAAAGGGCTAGAAGAAAGATCAGCAGGAGAGTGGAATCGTTTTTATTCCAACATGTCCTATTAGATAAATCTACTTGCATTTGTTGTGATTTTATTTTTAAAATATTTTTTTGTGTCTGCTCTTTGCAGATTTTCTACTGGTAGTTGTTCATTGCTCTTCTATTCTTGGAATTGATTCATGTGCCCTGAGGCTGCGAAGCAGGCACTACTAGATCGGGATGGGCCCTGTTTGTATCAGCGTAGTTTGGTATGTCAGTTTTGCATAAAACTGCCTGACTCACCTCACCTTTAGCACCTCCTGCTCTGATCTTACCAACCTCTTGTGTCATTACCCCCTCCCTTGAATCTGAGTCTTACTCGGCCTCACTTCTCTAGCTTTGGTCCTTGGTTTCGTTCTTGATCTCTCAGCCTAGTCATGGAGCCTGCAAACTTGCCAGGCCCCCTCTTCTGGCCTGGCCTAGTCCCTGAAAACAGAGCTCCTCTCCTGGCCATTCTTGGCCCCATGAGACTCGGGCAGCACACGAGGTCAATGAGCCTCATGTGATTCTTCCTCTCCTTCCTCCCATCCTCTGCAATCTTTTCCATTCTCCCGTGCACTGTTTCATAGGATCCCATGGCAGGAGTTTACAAAATCTGATTGTGCTCAAAGCCCTGTATATTTGATAAACAAATACAAAGGGGCTCCTACTTGGGAAAAGCCTGAAGAATCTTTGACTTGTAATTTGCATGTCTGGAAGTAACGCTTATTATCTCTTGTTGTCTGATATTCCTTGTGTATTGATACTATCTCCCTAAATAGATGGCCACTTCCTTAGAATGTGGGTGCTTCTCTCTTACATCTCTCCCAAGTTTAACATAGTGCCCACACATACTTCGGGACTATTTTGTGTTAATTTTGAAAGTCTCCACAGTCTGACGGTTAACTCCTGCCTCAGTGCTATTGCTACCACCTAACAGCTGCTGAGAATCACATACTTCCCTGTCCTCTTTTCTTTAAGATGAGATAACACTGGTAAACCAAGGCCAGCAGGGTTGTACATTTGTTTTTCAAGAAGAGTAGTTGGTGAAAGTATAACAGTAAACTTAATATGATACAGTGATTGCTTATATAGCATGAATAAGCTTTTTGGGGTGATTTTATATTTCAGCAGAGATTATTTCTGTGATAGGGTGGAGTATATAAGCAAAAAGTTTTTTGGTAACTATTTTTTTTTTTTTAACACTCCAGTGTGTGGCCTGATGTTTTGAGAAAATACCTCCATTGTCAATACTCTGGAGCTTTTGCCAAGGTACATTTTGCTTTGCTAGTGTAGAAATAGCCTTTCTGTGACCATTAAGGATTTCTTGGCAATCCTGAATCAAAATGTCTTTGCCAGAACCTAATTTGGGGAATTGCATTTTTTTTCTCACTAATTAACTCCATTGTTTCAATTAGGAAAGAACTATTCCTTCCATCCCAGAATGCTGTCTCTGTACAGGAAGATGGCTTTGAAATCTTTCACAATGAGGGCAAGGATTTGTACTAAGTTCACCCAGCATCCCTCGTTGCTACATTTTCAAAATGGCTGACCCTGTTTTTGAGGGTCAGTATGCTGGCATCCAAGGCTTATGTAAAGTTGAAAGTAGACCTCAAAATAATCTACAAGAACTTACAGAATTCTTATTATCTCCATCTTATGAGTGAAGGACAAGCATGTTGTCCAGACTCAGTATGGCTAGAAAGTGGGAGAATCAAGATTAGAAGATAGGTCTCTTCTCTTTTGTCTAGGCAGAGTAGTTCTAACTGGCTCAAGTCGAGCTCACATCCTTGAAATTGATCTCGTTAAAAGTTTGGTAACTAGCCAAGTTAATCAGTTTTAAGTTCTAGAACTCATGTCAGCTACTTGACCCTCATGGCACATGCTGAAAAGATGCTTTGAACCTTTAGTATAGAATATAGTTAGCAGTCTGTGATCTTTGGTTAAGAAATCTGAAATTACTTCCTATTAATGCAAATTATTATAATTAACATCAGTGATGTATTTAATTGCTATTTGTAAAAATTACTTTATATATGCATTAAGCTTAGGAAAAATAGCTATAAATATTTTGGTGGTTTGTGATAGTAAATTAATTGCAGTACTGACTTAGGAATGACTATGATGTACACCTGAAACTAGTAGGATATTGCATGTCAGTTATACTTCAGTAAAAGAAGAACGATTTAGAATCTCATTGATCTGTTCGCTTATTTCCCCAAGTGACTTTGCCCCCTTGATCCAGGAAAAGAAGTCACCAAAGACACTTTTAACCTTGACAGATGTTCATCTGACATCCCCATATTGAAGATTTTAATGTTCAAGGAAAATAGTAGAATGGGAAGGATGCTAGTTAGGCCTTTCAGAAGAGGCTTGGGGAGCTCATGGGAGGAGGGATAATATTAGGACACCCTTTTCTACTCTTGTAAGACTTCCTGTCTCACATCACCCATGGAATATTAACTGAGCATAAGACATGGGATCTAGGATCAGACATAGACTCCATCCCACTGAAAATTGCTCTAACAGATATATACTCCGGCCCACTTTAGGATTGTCAGTGCTGACACCAAAAGGGTAGGAATAGAAATCAAACGACCTTTCATAAGCCTTATTATGTATGTTCAAATATTAATTTATAGGTTATCATCTCAGCTAAAATCTCATCCTTATTTAATAAACTCCTTATGTTGACTCCTGCCTATATGAGGAAGAATTTCCTTTTATCTATTCGTTCTGAATCTACACTTGTGAGAACTATGTGTACTGTTCTCAGTTCTGGTGTTGCTGGTTTAATTAGGCCAAGGGTGGGGATATACTGGAAGAAACGTGGCTGATGCTCTGCTAAAGGTGGTCATGGTGAGAACACCATGTCTATGATACTGTCTCCTGTTGTTTCCAAAGCTGCTCGTCTTTGGGATGCTGAGTTTATCAGAGAATTGGAGCAAATGTCTCCCTCTTGATGTTGTGATTTTTTTGGTTACCATCGTCCAGCTAGTACTACTGATAATGAATTCCTTGTTCCTGCTCAGTATTTCCTTCCTAATGATGCCTACTATTTTGCTGGAGTTTTGTTGTTGTTGTTGTTGTTGTTGTTTAGTAGCTATTCATTGATCAACATCTTTTGGAAATGATTTTTAAATCCATTTAAAAAAATTTTTTTTATTATGCTCAGTTAGCCACTGTATAGTATATAACTAGTCCTTGATGCAGTGTTTAATGATTCATTAGTTAAGTATAACACCTTGTGTTCATCGCAGCATGTTTGCAACCTTTTTCATATGTATTAGGGGAAAATGTTTTTCCCATTTGAGATTTATAGATAAAGTGCTATTTAAAACACTGGGCTCCATTGTTAAGAACTTGGACATTAAGAATAGTTTTATCATGATTTTATACTTCTTGCCTAAAGTAGTACCTACAACTTAGTAGATACATAATGCAAATTCTCTAAATTAAATTGAACAAAAGAAATGACTGCAGCTTTCTGTGGTCATCAACAAGTCATCTAATAAGAGATGGAAAGATTAGATTTTGGAAAAGATGCTGACACATGGTAGTGAAAGATGAGGTCACTCATGCCTTCAGCGAATGGTTCATTATTTCATTCATTTAATAGTTATTTACTGAATTCTGATTATGTTGCAGGCATAGTGCTAAGTTGAAGGAAGCTAGGATATGGTTTGAAATTCTTTTGGGGGCAATCAGAACTATAACTGCATATAGAATTAAAAGTAATTTTTTACTTTTAATTCTATATGCAGTTATAGTTTATGTATAGTAATATGTATAAATATTAAGTGTACAACAAGATAATTTTTTTGAAGACTTTACTTATTTATTTGACAGAGATCACAAGTAGGCAGAGAGGCAGGTAGAGGGAGAGAGAGGGGAAAGCAGGCTCCCCACGGAGCAGAGAGCCCAATGTGGGGCTTGATTCCAGGACCCTGGGATCATGACCTGAACCAAAGGCAGAGGCTTAACCCACTGAGCCATTCAGGCGCCCCACAACAAGATAATTTTTATGCTTATGTACCCATGTACCCACCACCCAGATCAAGTTATATGTTCATCCCCCCAAAATTTCTCTCATGCCCCTTTTCCTATTACTTATACTTGCTATAGAACTAACCATATTCTGAGTTCTACCATTATGTATTAGTTTACTGTTCATGCACTTTATTTAAAAGGAATCATGTAGTGCATACTTTTCTGTGTATCTGCCTTATTGTACTTACATACTTTTTTTGAGATTAATCCATACTATTGCATGTGTCAGTAATTTGTTTATTTGTTTTAATTGACTGATGTTTCATATTCCCAGAATTACTTTTTGACATTAGTTCAAATGGTATTGGATGGACTCTGGGAGATGACAGTGGCCATGACATAGTTTTTTAATCTCTTCATATCTATACATAAAAAAAAATCAGAGTGACTAGGATAACAAAACTAAAAACCCATGTACAACATATATAATAAAACTAAATGAAAGGATACCCTCACAGATGCCAAAAATTAAATAATATTAACTAGTATTATTAGTTATATTTAGTAATATATTAGTTATTATTAGTATATATCAGTATATTAGTATATATTAGTATATATATTATTAGTATATATAGTATATAATTATATATATTATTAGTAGTAGTAGTATATATTATTAGTAGTAGTATGTATTATAACTAATATAATTAGTTATTATATATTAGTTATATTTAGTAATATATTAGTTATTATTAGTTATAATTAGTTATTATTAGTAATATTATAACTAGTATAATATTTAGTAAGAATTCCCAAAAATGACAGTGGATACTCACTGGGAAAGCTTAATAGACTAATGTAAGGAGGGAAGCCAAATCCAAAAAGGACGTCAATAGCCTAGAATTCATGAGTAAGGCTGATGTGCCAGAGAAGTCTGGGACGTATGTACTTCTGAAACTAACTGTCCAAATCTTCCTTGCAAGATGATCCCTCCAGGGGAAAGAAACTTCTGTGAGTAGAATCCAGACTGGTTAGGTTAGGGACAATAGGACCCAAGAGAAAAAGTACAAAGCAGAGAAGAGGAGCAGAGCCAGCAGATCTCAGGAAGTATGCTTGTGTGGAATCCCATATGTATATTATAAGGAAAAGAAACAAAACCAAAAAGCATCCCTGTCTTTAAACAAAGAAACCAGAGCAGTGTGCACACAAAACGAATGAAAATTGTAACTAATTATTTAAACTATAATAAAAGAACAACACAAAATGAAAGAACAAAACAAAAATGAATTAGAAAAATTCAAAAATGATATAAATGGAGAAAAGAGAAAAGTTTGGTAAAAGATCTACCCAAGCTCAGACAATTATTTAAAATATTATTTTAGAAGTACATACTAAATGGGAAGGAATACAAGAATGTATAGACACCACAGAAAATTCCTTAAGAGAAATAGAAGATGGAAAAGAGAGGGAAATGTTTAAATCAACAAGAAATTAAGAAGAAATAAAATAGAAAGTGATATAGAATATAAGCAGTAAAGATCCAATACCTGTATAATAGGAGTGCCCTCCCACCCTAAGAAACCAAAGCATGGAATAGAATTAATTTGAAAAACTATAATTCAAGCAAACTTTTCTGAAGTAAAAGGTAAATTAAAATTATACCCTGAAGAGGAACATGCTATTTTTGGGAAAATCAATCCAGTGTGGCCAACCTGGTTTAAAAAATGAAAAGAAGGGCTTTTTTGAGCATCCAGACCATGATATTGCATCATGCACAAGACAGGAAAAACAAATCAGATTGTAAGTCTTTCCAAAAGTGGTGGTTTATTATCTGAAGACAATGTAGAAATGCATTTGGGATGCTCAAGGACAAAAATAGCCAATGAGTTTATATCTGGGCAGTTTATACTGATCTTCAAGTGTAAGGATTGTAGCAAAATGTTATACACATGCAGGAACTCAGAGAACAGCTAAGGAATCTACCGCATGACTGCAGAGACATTGGCATAAGTACTGACATCTAACAGGAGCAATCACCATGTGTGATGATAAAATTAGGTGTGCATACCTCTGCTTTTCATCTGGAAACAGAAGGTTTGAGTACAAAGGAAACTTCCAAGCAAATCTGAAATATAAGGTTAAGTATAATCAAGGATAAACCAATAGTATGCAACTAATTCAGGTACTTTAGGATCAGAGACAAATTTGTCATGGATGATGTCTCCGCCCCTGAAGGAAAGCAGTGACTGTAAGATAAAGCTCTGAATGCCATGATGGATGAATAGTCATAGGTCAGTGTCCATAAACGATTGGCTGCACTGACTTTTCTAAGGATCCATTCACAGAATACCTGCAAAGAATTCCCAGAAGGCCCATAACAATAGAGAACAGCACAGAGATACCCTCTGGAAACAACCACCTGAGGCAACTTTCCTTTAAGAGAGTATTTCTAGAAGTGGATATTACCCTGTTCTAAAAATAAGTCATCTGCATAACCCTGAAAAGAGCAGTCATAGGTGTCCTGTGGTTGAGTCTATCACACTGGTTTGGCGCACAAGGTAATATGTTGAAAAAGTTGTCAGGAGAACCGTGACGGGTTTCTGAGCTGGGACTCGTTACATACACTCATTATATACATACGTACATACATACGTGGTCCTCCTATGGGTGCCTATCTATAATTCGAATGCCTGGGGCACACACATGACATTTTGAAGTGTGCTGCCTGGCTTTGCCTATAAAAAGCCACACTCTTCCTTTGCAGCAGTACTTACACTTTGTTAAGCACAGCTGACTCACAGCCACACCTGGAACAGAGTAGGAGGTCTGCCTCAAGCAACGTATTCCAGTTCTTTGTCTACAATAGCTGTATGCCTTATACATCCTGTTTCTACAGGAATGACTGTTTTGGACGTTTGAAAACCCTGAAGTGCCTTGTTGCATGTCCTTGGTCCCCAAATCCAAGGATTGTTATTGTTGCCAGATTGTATTGCTTGCAGAAAGATAGGACACAGTCTTTGAAACTAATGGGCTAAATTTTGCTGAATAACATTTTCCTTGTTTTATTTATCCCCAATAAGGATAAATTTGAGATATTCTAAAAATAATTGTATTGGATACAACTTTCCTTTTGGAATTGAACTGAAATAACCATGTCAGAAGCCAACAAGCAGATGGTAAACTTTCCATTTCTGCTGATTTGGGCTAGATTTTTCTTAAAGCTGAAGAGGGGTTTCATGCCTTAAGATCTCAGTGCCTTCCAGTACCTTTCGACTATTACAGATTTGGGTCATTTGCCAAAGACGCACATTTATTTCTAGCTTACATAATCTCAGGGTTGTCTCTCTGCTTAATTATTGTAAATGATTGACACCAGAAGTGCTGAAATGTGTATCTGAAATTATAGAGCACTCTTAAATTCTGGTGTTAAGGAATCCGGCATCATTTCTGATTTCTTATTGTTATTGGACTTTGTTTCTGTTTCAAGGTGTTGGGCCCCTATAAGCTCTTTTTTTTCCCCCTTGGATAATTCTGGAGCATGTACTGCTTATAGAGGAAGCTAATGGTCTTGCAGGTCAGTATTCCTGTGGCTTCAGTTTGTGGTTCCTGGCAGACCAGAAGTAGTTCATGACTTCCTCCATGATTTCTGCTTTCCCCTCTAGTGTTGTCTTTTCTTCTCAGGGTTACTGCTCCTTCTCAAAACTCTACTTTCATGATTCGGCAACATTTACTTAGCATTCATTCTGTGTTGAGCATTTTGTTAGACAAATTCACTTTCTCAACTTAATCTTTGTAGTGACTGGCTCATATATGGTAGGAATATTTGTCCCTCCTTTTTTTAAAAGATGAGGAAGACTAGAGTGACTTGGGAGTGACTTGCCTAAGGCCACAGAAAGTAAGTTGCTGAGTTAGAACTTGAGTATTCAGGTTTTGATACCAAAACATCTAGCTGTGAATTTTAAAAGCAGCATTTACTAGCCAGTCACTTAAACTTGTTGAACTGAGTTCCTAGAATAGTTACCGGTTTACAACAAAATTAAAAGGAAGGTACAGAGATTTCCTGTATACTCCTTGCCCATACACATGCAGAGCCTCCCTCATTATCAACATCACTCATCAGAGTAATACCTTTTTTTTTTTAACCAATGGTGCACCCACATTGACAATCATAAAAAGTCCATAATTTATCATAGGGGTTGTTGTTGGTGTTGTACATTCTTTGGGTTTAGATAGATGTATGCTCACATTGTGTCCATCATTATAATGTCATATAGAGTATTTTCACTACCCTAAAATCCTCTATGCTCTGAGTTCCTTGTTTATTGCAAATGAGGATCACCCCTACTTCATAGAGTTGTGAGAAAAGATAATGTATGCAAAGTGCATGGCACAGAACAAATCTTCAATAACTGGTAGTAGTTGTTAATTTTTAAGAACTCTCATAATTTTGGGCGCCTGGGTGGCTCAGTGGGTTAAGCCGCTGCCTTCGGCTCAGGTCATGATCTCAGGGTCCTGGGATCGAGTCCCGCGTCGGGCTCTCTGCTCATCAGGGAGCCTGCTTCCCTCTCTCTCTCTCTGCCTGCCTCTCCTACTACTTGTGATTTCTCTCTGTCAAATAAACAAATAAATAAATCTTTAAAGAACTCTCATAATTTTAAGTGGTTCTTATTCAATATAATACAGAGACAGGGGTATAAGTCCTGGTGATAGAGGTTTGGGTACGAATCCTGGGAATTAATTAATTATTTGACTTCTCAGTGTCAGAGTTTCATTATCTACAAAATCTTCATTATCTACAACCTTCATTATCTACAAAATTATCTACTGTGTAGTTTATGAGGTTGTATGGATTGAATAAAATAATGCCAATTGAATTTTTTTTTTAAAATGTACCAGTGCCTCACATAAGTACTTGATAAATGCCAGTTGCTACTCTCCTGTCAGTGTCAGCCTATTCTCAGAAAAAGAACAGGCAAATTCTTATAACTAAGAATAAAGTTGATGAGAAGTCTCAATACAACATTCCACCCTGATAACTTATTTGACTCAGGTTTTACCATCTGGTGGTGAATTTTATGAACCAGCAGCACAACCTGGGAAAACAAAACATCTGTTGGTTAAAGTAGATAGTGGTCCAAATGTGTTTATCCTTTCAAATTTTGTAGAAAAATGCATTCTGCTGATATAATTGGTGTCTGATCCTCTAGTTTAAGTCCAGTCCAGAAGATGATAGAATCTCAGGTGGGAAGGACATTAACAGTGATCTGGTTTGGTTTTCTTACCGTGAATTCCAGGTAAGCTATCATACCCTCTCCCTGCAAACTGATTACTGCTGGGAACAAGCTCAGTTTTGCTCCTCCTCTGAAACCCTCCCCGCTGTCAGAAGGACTCTGCTTTCTCTGTATTCCTGATTCACCTACTGTCTTGAGGCAAGTCTGGAGGGCTCTGTGTCATTTCTTGTGTTGATGTTTAATTTCAATCTTTAAGTTTTCAAGAATCTATGACTCGCCTCCCAACTGGAATATCAACTCCCCAAGGACATGATTCATGTGTTATATTCCTTTGGACTAATTAACAACCCCGTGTTTCATGCTGTGCAGTAAAGGGTGCAAAAATAATTGTCAAATAAGCTTTTGAGGCCCTCAATCCTAGATGGGAAAGGCATTTCAAGCCTCTCCTGTCAGCACGAAGCAATTGATAGCAGCTTCCTGGAGTATGCTGTACATTTGATGACCCTACTCTAAAGTGGTCTGTGTTTAGAAAAATGGCATGGTGTGCTAGAATATTCTGGAAAAAAAAATGGAAAGTGGGTCTTGTGCTGGGCCTTGAGAGATAGGCAGAATTTTAATAGAAAGAGCCATAGGTGACAACGGCAATCCATATAGGGGCAAAGGCATGAAAAGTATTGATTACAGCACAAAACACCATGCTTTGAACATGGCAGGTGTCTCACCAAAGGTGGTTGACTTACATATTTGTGAAAAGGGACTTTCCTCCAGGTCAGATTCCAGGACAAGTCCCATGAGAGGAAGTCATCATAAAAATATATATATATATCAAAAAGTAAAAAACCTTCAAAGTGGTCAGAGAAAGACAAATACCATATGATTTCACTCATATGTGGTATTTAAGAAACAAAACAAATGAGCAAAGGAAGAGAGGGATGGGGCAGAGGGCAAGCCAAAAAATAGACTCTTTACTATATAGAACACACTGATGGTCACCAGAGGGGAGATGGGTGGGGGGATGGGTGAGTTAGGTGATGGGGATTAAGGAGGACAGTTGTCATGATGAGCATTGGGTGATGTACGGAATTGTTGAATCACTGTATGGTACACTGGAAACCAGTAATACTCTCTATGTTAACTATACTGGCATTAAAATGAAGTAAAATGAAATGAAATAAACCCTTACATCTTAAAGAAAAAAGTATCAAAGTTTTGGATCAGCTGGGTATTTACTGGCTGGAGTGTTAGGATTTAAATGATCTGGTCAGGATATATAAGGAGTAGGAAAAGTAGTGGATGACTAGAGAGAGATCTCTAAGGAGGCTTTGATCTTTTCTAGGCAGTTATGGAAAATGACAGTCATCATCAGCACTAAGGGCCCCCTTTGAGTTTTGCAGAAAGATTCCTAGATTCCTCTTGGAACAGTGGTCCCTATAGTTTTGGGCACAATATATGTTATTATATAATTATTTGGACTTAGTTCCAACTTTCAACTTTCTGGGTTTCTGTTGTAAAGGAGGGGATTGGTAGTGACGGACAATACGGGCAGGTGGTTAGAAGCATAATCCCTGCATATGAAAAACAGCTCTATAATCACAAGCAAGTTACTTAGTCCTGCTAAGCCTCATTTTTCCTCATCTATAAAATGGGAATGACACTTGTGCCTATTTTCTAGGCTTGATGTGAGAATGAAAAAAATAAAGTACCTTAAGGTGTACCAGACACTGTTTTAAGTTCTTCATGTTCATGAAGGCATTTTTGACAACCCTTAGGAGTAATTACTATTACTTTTTAAAATAAAATTTGTGAGGAAACTAAAACTGAAATTAAGTAATTTGCCCATCAGTACTATCCCAGACATGTGAATGTTACCTTTCCTCTGATGAAGAGTTCCTGCCTCTGGATCCATAGGATTCTTCTATAAAAATTTTTTATTGTTTCCCATTCTCTCACCATGAGAGCTTTCGGTATCTGTGATGACAAAGGGGAGTTTGAGCTCCTCATGAACCCAGCTAGGCTGACAAGAGCCTTGGGTAAAGTCAATTTCAGTTTCTATCTCATTCCTTGAACCTGCCTACTCTTTAAGTACCAGGACTTACTTGTTTTTTTCCTTAAAAATCTACATGATTTAACTATTAGAAAGAAATCATAGTCATAATTCTCACGAAATTGTTTTTTGAGGGGTAGATTTCTTTTGAAAAGAGTTAAGTTTTAAAAAATCACTCAATTTCTGAATGAACTTTCTGACCCATTTGTCATCCTAGGGCAGTAATGTTTGTACAAAATTCCAAATACCCTTTCTTGTTTGTTACAATCTTACTAATATCAAAGAGTCTGAGACTGGAAGGGGAAACAAACAAACAAACCCACAGCATCACGGCTTTGTTGTTGAATTGTGTTTCAGTTGGTTTTCCTCATTAGCCTAACTCCTTCCTCAGGATGACAATGGGGACAAGAGGGAACAAAGCAAAGTAGGAA
Organism: Mustela nigripes; assembly: GCF_022355385.1. Taxonomy (NCBI): domain Eukaryota; kingdom Metazoa; phylum Chordata; class Mammalia; order Carnivora; family Mustelidae; genus Mustela; species Mustela nigripes. The sequence goes on along the minus strand of NC_081569.1, from coordinate 41,521,411 downwards.
GAGAGCTAAGGATTCACACCTATTTGTCTGATTGAACTAGCTTGAGTTTCATGTCTGCAGAACCTGGGCCTTCCCCAGGCTGCCTTCTTCTCCAATCCAGCAGCTCTTGACCTTCTGTCTTCAGCTTATACCTCAAACCTAGTGGCCATCAAAAATATCTGGAGAACATAGAAAATATACATTCCTGGCTGCTGTGATTCTGATTCAGTAGGTCTAGCATGAAACCCACGAGTGTACACATCTTGCCCAGAATTGCTTAGGTCTGGGCAGAGCAAGCTCATTCTTTTTTTTTTTTTTTTTTTTTTTAATTTTTTAATTTATTTTACAGAGAGAGAGAGAGATCACAAGTAGGCAGAGAGGCAGGCAGAGAGAGAAGGGGAAGCAGGCTCCCTGCTGAGCAGAGTCTGATGCGGGGCTCGATCCCAGGACCCCAAGATCATGACCTGAGCCGAAGGCAGCAGCCTAACCCACTGAGCCACCCAGGTGCCCCAGAGCAAGCTCATTCTTAAAGCTACTTATTTCCTCACCCTCTTTACCAATCTCAATCCTGTCCATCCTTCTAAGTCCAGTACTAACTTGGTCTCTGCCATAAGCCTTCCCCAGCTCCTCTTCTTTCTTTCCACCTGTCTCTTTGTTTATCTGTCCCTCTCTCTGCCTTCAAAACAAAACAAAGCAAAACTCCTTTCAGTTCAACCCCATTCTCAGATCCCAGGCTCAGCATTCTGTGGTTTGAAGGAGGGGGAGGGAATGTGACTGACTTAGGCGTGTCATGCATCTGTTTCCATGCCTGCAGTCCAAGCCAAGCAGACTCTCAGACAGAATGGCCTGGATGCTACCAGGAGTTCCACTTCCTCTCATCAGAGCCCCAGGACTGGATGAAACTGGGCAGGCATAGCCCTCTGCAGTCCTTGGACCTACAGAACCCACTTCTTTGTAGGAAAAGCCCTCCTCTTCCTGTCTCAAAGTGCAGTGTTCTAAAAAGTCCAAGTGGGCTGTGAGAAGCCCTACTTAACCTGCATAGGCTGCTCATCACGGCACCATTTCCCCGAGCCCTTGGTTATTTTTACTCTCTCCAAGCTTCTTCCCATTCTTCAGGTGCTGGGCAAGGTGGCGTTCATTTGGCTTTGCTTCTGACACAAGATAAACGAGCTTGGGGCCCTGGGCGATTCACTCTGGCTGCCAGGGGGTTCCAAAATAGCAAACTATTTTTCATAACAGCAACGTGATATGAAGGGAGATGCAGCAGGTGCACTCAGATTTCCCATCGCCGTCTGGGGTGCGTGGTGGAGGGAGAGGATTCATTAAAGTTTGTGCTTATGTCCAGGAAAAAGAAGGGCCGCTCTCACAGTGGCCATTTCCCTTTGGCTGGGTCAAGGTCTCGCCTCCTGAAGGCAAATCTTGTCCTTGGGCAAGGTGGAAGTGCAGTAACACAGCAGCCCGGGCACCCCCGTAGAGCTCCATGCCTTTTTGTTTTCCCTTGCAGAAAGATAAGGTTATGGATGTGGATATCTGCTGAGTGGTTTTAAAAACACAAACATATTGTGTGTGAAGCGAAAGAGCAGGGTTTCTTAAAAGTTGCAGATAGTTGACATTTTAGTACATTGGATATGTGGTACTACACACAAATTTAAAAGGGTCGACTTTTCTTTTATTCTCCCCATTTCTAGAGATGTGAAGGTGAAAGATCAAACTGGCATGGCCTCTTTGAGTTTCTCTTTTTATGCTCTTGACTCATTAGAAAAGGAACATCTGCGTTCATTGCACTGGTCGCTCTTAAAAAGTTGGTAACTGGCCCTATATCTGATAGTCTCCCCTTACCCCCCATCATGAATTATGTACATGTTTTAGGATGGAAATTATAACAAAGCAAAGAGGCTTTTAATTTATATTTGCATGTATTGTTTCTTTTTGATGTGTCTCCCCCTCCCCTATCAAGTTACTAGATCTTACTGGTTAGAAACGAAAAATAAGATGGCAGTATGTGTTATAATAGTAATGATGATAATGATGACAATAATAATAATGGCTTTTCAAAACTGGAGTGAGTCTGGTGGGACAAATTTGGTATAAAAATGTCCAGAGTCAAGGCCACAATATGCGGGAGAATGATCATGTGTAAAAGCAACGAGCTAGTGAGCTGTAATTGGGTGCATGAGACACTGGATGCTGTCTTATAATACATCTTAATTTAAACATTTCTTTTCCCAGGGGACCACAGAGTACGTGGTGCATGAATAAATAAATGCCATGACTTATTTTGGAGGCCCCAATCATAATACAATTATATGCATTGCAAATTTTCCTATGCTACTTTTAGTTTCTGGTGTTTTTTTTTTTGTTTTTTTTTTGTTTTTTTTTTTAATTATTAAACTGCATTGCAGAAAAAGCTATACTTCAGTGTGGCCACAGAAATTGAGAGGTTAGTCAAACCCAATGGCAGAATCCCTTCCATTGTGAGCTTGACCCCTTCAGAGAGTAGTGATTACATTTTATATGGAGTTAGACTAATTCCTGGCCTGGCTCAATCAGACATAGAGAGTCTGGGCATAGAAAGACAGAGCTATGACTCTCTCTTATTGTCTTGTCTTTAGAGACATTTCTCTTCTCAAATCAGTGATAGCTCCTGATCCTACCAGAGGAAAATAATACATTTTTCCTCCTTAAGAACAGCATTTTCTTTCCTCAGGTCACTAAGATCCATTTGCTAAATAACTCTTGAAGTCTAAAAAATTGTCTCTGAGTAGCCAGAAGAGGTGAATTCAACCTTGCAAATAGTTCTCTAAAACCATCACCCTCCTCAAAAGCCTTTTCTCTTTATATAGTCTGTGTAAGTCCTATGCACCTGGGGTAATTTGCTGTCTTGCATTTCTCTTTCCTAAGTATCTCTGACCTCAGTGTCTCTATTTCTCTTTATTAAGAAAGCATAAGAGAGATGCAGGGTAGTGGAAAGGTATAGAGCACTGGCTACAACCAAACAGACCAGGGATTGAGTTCTGTATTTTCTATTTCCTACTTATTTATCAGCTGTGTGACCATTTGCAAGTTACTTAACCTCTCTGTGCCTCAGTTGTCTCACATGTAAAAAGATGGTAATAATAGGACCATCTCATTGGATTGCTATTAAGGTAGAATGGGATATTGCTTATAAAGTACTCAGAGAGTGTCCACATGATCCTAATAAATATTAGCCACTATCCTATCAAAAGCATCTTATCCCAGTAAATCTACTCACCTTATGATTTTCCATACCAGCCTAATTAAGAAATTGAAAACAGGGGCGCCTGGGGGGCTCAAGTGTTAAGTGTTTGCCTTTGGCTCAGGTCATGATGCTAGGGTTCTGGGATGGAGCCCCATGTTGGGCTCCCTGCTTGGCACGAAGCCTGCTTCTCCCTCTCCCACTCCCCCTGCCTTTGTTCTGTCACATAAATAAATAAAATCTTTAAAAAAAAAGAAAGAAAGAAATTGGAAACAATCAGATATTTGGATTAACCTGATTTGGAAGCTGAATTATTCTCTTTCATTTTGTAATGTCAAGGAAAACCCAGAATTTTTTAAGCAGACATACCCTTCTCTCTATATACCCCAGCCTTGTACCCGTGGAGTGTGCTGCCTTCATAGGTATGGCCACACTCTCCCTTATAAGACGGGATGAATAGGGACCTGAGAAGCAATGCAAGGTTTGAGGTTGATTTGTTTGTTTGTTTGTTTGTTTGTTTTGGTCTAACAACACATTGACTTATTTTCTCTCAATATTTAGGGTCTGGATGATTCCTTTTTTGGTGGGAAGCTCAAGCTCTAAACTCATGAGCCCCCCATGAGACTGATTACTAAATCATTGTTGACCTCCTATCCACTTAAACCCAGAGGTCAGAACTTTAAAGACGTTGTAAAGATTGACACTGGTGCATTTGGGCTTCAGCTTTAAAGTAACCTGATAGTGCTGTGTGGGAGAGATAACCGTGGCTAATATGCCTGGTGGAGCCCGATAGGGAGCCAGGATCCTAAGGCTGGTGGGAGAGGTAGAGACTTTAGAATGAAGGTCATGGGCAAGGATGGCACACCAGTGACTCTGGCCAGTAGGTGGGGCCACAGCCCATCTCCACCAGTCAGGTGGTGTCCGCTGCATGTTTTCTATCTTTGATTTTTATTTTTTACTTTGGAACTTGATTTCTCTGTGGAAGTTATTTTACATTGCCATGTAGTTCTGTGCCTTCCCCTCCTTATTTTCATTCCATTCATTTCATAGATGCTTGAGTGTGTACTGTGTGTCAAGCACTGATCCAATCCATAGAAGATTGACTGAGGCTCACGGGATCTCTGTGTTTTTATCGCTGACATAGAGATGTAATTCAGGGCTTCTTGAACATTAATGTACATGAAAATCATCTGATTATCTTGCGAAAATGCAGCTTCTGATTTTGGAAGCCTGGTTGGGGCCGGAATTCCTGCAATTCTAATTAGCTTCTAGGTGATACTGGTGCTGCTGGTGGAAGACCTCTATTTTGTGTAGCAACAATGCAAAGTACTTCTGTTCCCCCCTCCTCCCTTCAGTTACTGGCTTATTGTCCTCATTTATGTCAGTGGAGTTTCACAATATCACCAATTCGACCTTCCCTCTGAAGCTGTCAGCTATATTCTGTGACCCTGACCTAGGCCACCATTCGCTCAAATATCGAGAAACAGGAGGGAGGGTATGATGGGGTGACCCCATGGCTTTCCATCCTGGCCAAGTTTTATGTCGTACTATGAGTAGGGCCACTGAGAATCATCTGCACAGGACGGCTCTTGGCTCCTGGATGATAATAATATGTTAAGCACATTGCCTGATACAGCCTCTCTGGTAACTGGGGTGCCATTTACTAATTTACTGCTCTTACATGACTAATTTAACTCTAGTTACTACTCGGTCATTAGGGACTCACTTATTCACAAAGCAGAATCAGGCTAAATAAATAATACGAAGCTGGGAAAAGAGACAGAGGAAACTAGAGAGTGGAAGTTAGCTTTTAATGTAGGCTAGAGATGGCTGGTAGTTCGTACAGACCCCCATTTAGAGTATAAATGCAGATTCTTCCTCTGTTTTTAAGTCCCTGTGACCCTAAATGAGTAGAATCCTGTAGCGGAGAGCAGCTACCTTCTCTTCTAATAAGAATCACATCCCAATAGAATGTACATTTCCAATTACTATGCAAAAACAATGGCAGAATTACTAAAAAATGTACAGCCCCCTAAGGGCTCTCTGTGCTGTAGTTCATGTGAATCTATCATTTGCATGCAGCTATTGTGGGGAACAACTGAACCCTCCATCACAGACTATTTAATCAAGCGAGAAGCCCCTAAATTTCTCTGCAACGATTTGTGAGTTCTGGAGCTAAATATGCAATTGGTAATATATTCTGGCTGTCTGCACGCAGCCTTCCCTGTTTCATTCTGAATGGCATGGTGTGTGCGTTGACATTTAGATGATGGGTCATCTTGGATTTCTCCTGTTCGCAGCTGGAGCTTTAGTGGCATCTCCCATTGGTAATCGCTGTGCTTTTTTCCCCCTTGTGACTGAGCCGTTTACAAACCAAGAAGAGGAAAAATTATATATTTGGGTACAGACTGTGGAAGAAAAATAAACTAACAACACAGTAGGAAAGGTGCCTAGGGTTACTTTCTGTGGATAACTGAAGATCAAGTGAAAGTAAAGGACTCAAATGATGTGTTTCCCCCACCCTGACCCACTAGTGCTGTTGCCAGACTTGTTATTGGCAAGTTAGAAGAAAACAGTCTGCAAACACAGACTCCAGGATCAACTACAATCACTAACACAATAAGATTTGAGAAACGTGGAAATATTTCTTTCTACAAATATCTACTTTTTGATCTATTGAAGGTGCTTGGAATTCTCCCTTGCTTTAATCTATCTATCCGTCTGACCGTCTATGTTCTTGAAGTGCCCCATCAAGATACAAATGGGTTCTGACTGGAACTTCCCTCCTAAGACACTGCTAGTCACAAACATTTGGCATCAGCTTTACCAATCTGTATCTGGGCCCTGAGGTACCAGTGGGACCAGTGACCAGGGAGTGCAGGCCAGAGGCAATGCTTTCAGAACCATGGAGCCCCAAGTGCTGAAAAGAGAATGGTCCATTGCCTCTAGTATGCAATGCGAAATAGAGACAGTTTTATACTATAAAATTAGTGTAAGGGTCAAACTTAGTTTTGATTCTTTCTATGATGCCAAAATATTGCCATAACATAGCAATATTTCTGTTTTGCAAGTATTCTAAGCTTGTGCTAGGCCAGCCAAGACAACTTTGCTGGTTCTGGGAGCCAGAAAAGACCAGGAAGAGTCAAGTCATGGGAATAGAAGTATGTCAGAGTCATAGGCATGACAGAAGAGCAGAGAGAAGGAAGTAAAGTGTTTCTCTGTGAAATGTACCTATTTGGCAGTTTTGCTAAGAGTAGCCTGTAAGTTGTTTTATTTATTTTTTTTTCTTCCTGAGATGAAAAGAAGCCATCCTCCTTTTCCTCTTTAATCCCTCAAATAATTTTCCATTTTTTCCCCTGCTAAGTAACATCTCAACTCAGTTCTGAAGCTGACCCAGGAGAGCACTTGTCCCTCCACTGATGATTTCGGATGGTTCTTTGGGCTGGTTTGGCTGGAGGTAGCATCTCCTTGCACCCTCTCTGAGGTGGAGAGAAGGAAGGACTGGGAAGATGTGAGCTAGAATGATTGCTGTCCACCTTACCATCCTACCAGAAGAATGGCAGAGTCTGACCCACTTTTCTCCTGGTTTGGTGTTTTGCTTGTTTTAGATAATAACAAATGACCCATTTTCTAGAATCAGGATGGGATACTGAGAATACTTATAGTAATAGTTTACATCTGAAAGATATCATTATGTGTATTAGCTCATTTGCAACTCATAGAAGTTCTCTGAGATAAGTCTAGTCATCAGTGGCATCACCCCAATGTCATAAATTTGGAATCTGGGATCCGGAGAGGCAAGATAGATTGCCTAGGGCAATGCAGCTAGAATATTGCAGAATGGACCTGAACATGAGTCTTCTGATATTTTCCCATTGTATTCCACCTATGGGTCTCACTCTGTGTCCTAAATTGGAGAAATACAGGAGCTTCAAAAGCAGAACTGGTCATCTCTGTGAGACCTACCAGGCACACTTATAGAACATCTGCAGCCATCATAGGGCAAGACACACCCAGCTTCAAGCAACTTGGGAGAAGAGCCAAAATGATTCTGAGGGAATTGGAGAGAAGAAGTTAGTAATGAGAAGAGTTTGTAATTTTCTTTTAGACTATTATATAAAGATAATGGGGATTACAGCCTGTTCAACAAGCTGTTCTGAAAAGTTGGCTTGTAGTCCAGGCTTTACAGAATAATGGCCCCAATTTCATTCCTAATATCGTTAGGCTCAGAGAATCTTCCTGAAGAGAAGAAACTGAAAATGACAGCTGATCCCAGAAGCTTTCATCATGAACCCGGGGTTCCTGCAGATATCTGGAATGATGCTGATTGTGCTCAGACACTGTTGCAAGGATTTTACAATATTAGTTCATTGACCGACCATAACAACTTTCTGAAGTAGGCATTATATTATTCTTATTCTCATTTAAGAAGACCGATGCAAAGAGCTTAAAGCTTTGAAGTAGTGTAAGCATTGCTGTGTATGTTCTCAAACGGCCACTGTTGTCATTGGCAGCTTACTATATAGCAGGCTCTGTGCTAAATGCTTTATTCAAAGATCCTATGAAGTTTATACTGGTCTCCCCTATTTTTCTTTTTAATAGGTTGGAAACGGCAGATTAGAGAAGTCAAGTGATTTATAGGGTCATCCTGTTAGTAAGTAGCTGAGCTCAGACTAGAACCCAAGTCTCCTAGTTTCTGAAAGCTGTGCTCTTAATCACACCAATAAGCTGTTTCTCAATCCCTGAGTGGATTAAAGCTACTGAGAGTAGTTCTCTAGATCTATAAGCATATTCTAGTTCCTAAGAGCCATAAAGGGAGTTCACATGCCTTGGAAGGGACCAGTGGTAGTTACAGAGGAAGAAGACAGTGATTTTGAGGATGGAAGCACCAAGATTGTCAATGAATTTCAATTCACTTCACCAGCAGTTATTTATTGGCCACTGAGGAAAACTGTCTATTACATGTTTCAGATGATGAAGGAAAGGCATGTGTTATCCCTGCCCTTAGGAAACTCTCAATCTTACTACATCAACAAGGTGTTACATGATACATTTGGTAGAGTATGTTAAGTATAGAACTTAAGGCAAGCCAAGTTCTGACCACCTAAGATTTTAGCATTCGCAATGCCAAATATGTGTGGGCTAGGAAAGATCAAGAAGTTGCAAGTTCTTTTTCTGGGAAGATTCCCTCACCTTCCCCCTTCTACCTCTCTGCAGTCCCTACATGAGGCACTTGTTAGTCTTTAGCACTGAGACACACTTCCTGTTCCTCTACTCTATTACCCCTCTTCTGAGCCCAGTTTCCTTTTCCTCTGGCCAAAACCCAGTGGCCATCTGTTTCTTCCTCTCATAGAATTTCTTCTCCCCATCTTCTCACACTACCAGTGATGTCCTCTATTCCTACTTGTCAATGTCCAACCTGAGTCACCTCTTTTGCCTGCCTTCTCATCTCCCGTGACTCTAGAGAGTCATGAAAATGGTGGTAATGCGGTCCACTACATCACCCCCAGCTGGCCTCTGACTCCATAAATGTATTCTCAAGCTCCTGCTGCATTGTCCACAGTGGCTGACCCAGCCCTTCTAAGGAGCCTCTTAGACTCCTGTGCCTATTTCCATTCCTTGCACTCAGAGAAGATTAAAATCCATCTATTTTTACTGCTTAGGGCTATACAACTCAAGAGCTTTTAGTCTACTGCCTTTTATTACAGAATCTTTCGGTATTTTTACTCACCATCCTGTTCTCCTTTCTATGTCTGCAGAAGAAATAGCTTCATTTGTACAGAATTCAAACTCACCAAAATAAGGAAACATCACTGGCTAATATGAAGTATGTTTTTGAAGGAGATAGTTCTATACTACATTCTTTCTTTCTCTTTCTTCTGCCCCTTCTGGCTTTCTTTCCTTAGTGTACAATATGCTTAGGCCTCCATTTTCTTGAAATAAACAAACACAAAACACTTCACCTCTCATATCAAGGTGTAGGCAGACTTCTTTAAAAAAGAAGTCAAAATACATTTCCTTATCAACGTCTGACTCCTCATTTTACTGCATTTGGCTTCTGCTCCTATTCCTCCATAGAAACTGCACTCAGTGGCTTCCTGATGTTAGAATTGTTAGCCTTGTCTCAGATTCCATCCTGCTTGACCACTGATAGGTGTTTCTTCTGAAAGCATGCCTCTTGGAGGGAAGGTTCTTCTGAATGAGCCTGATACTCAAGGCCCATACACTGGTCCCATCATACCTTCCTAAAGTCTTCTACTAATACACTAATACCTTTTCCCACTCGCCCTGTCATCCAATGCAACTAGACTCCTCACAGGCCCTACGTGGACTCAGTGTTTGATCACATCTGCCTGCTTCCTCACCAGAACCTTAAAACTGGAATTTACTTCCTCCTATTCCATCTCCATGTATCAAAATCCTACCCAGCCATCATTGCCCGAGTCAAATGTCACCTGTTTTAGGTAGCTGCCTATGGTTTTCCCCACTGAGATTCTCTTTATCTTCTTCTACCCTCCCTCTTGTTCACTGTTTATATCTCTGTGTCAACTTTGTACATTATACCTTTTATTTTTTAATAAAGGTTTTGTTTATTTATTAGAGACAGAGAGCAAAAGCAGGGAGGTGGGGGAGAGGGAGAAGCAGACTTCTTGCTGAGCAGGGAGCCTGATGTAGGACCTGATCCCAGGACACTGGAATCGCGACCGAGGCCGAAGTCAGACGTTTAACCAGCTGAGCCACCCAGATGCCCTACTTTCCACCTTTTAGATATTTTTCTTTCCCTTCTGGATAGTGACTTGGGAGAGTATCTGGGTGGACAGAAGGTATCTAATTAGTTGTTATCATTGATTATTAAAAGACCTAAAATGTATCAGATGCTTAATAAAATCTAACTGAGTGAATTGTTGAGTGTTGTCCATGATCAAAAAAAAAAAAAAAGAAAAGAAAAGAAAGAAAGAAAAAAGATAAGAAAAGAGGAAAGAAGAGAAAAGAAAAGAAAAAAGAAAAGAAGTAAGCAGTGACACAGCCAGGTCAAGGTCCATGGCTAGAGGTACCCTATAGGATTATGTATTCTTTTGGTGTTATAGCAATTATGGTGCACTTTATTATGCTCTGGTCACAAGTGTCTTGTAAAGTCTACCATGTCTTGAATATTTGTGTTTACTGTGCTGCAAACATGGGACAAGCACTTTTGTTGCATTGGTCTGCTTATTCTTGAAATAACATCTAGGATTATCCCTCTTGTTTAGATTGACACCTCATCTATAAAATGAGCCTTAGAGTGTTCAAATAATTTGCCAGAGGTTGCACAGCTGAAATTGGGCTAGGCTGGGATTTATACTGAAGTTGAGAAAAGCTAAAATCTTACCTCTTAATGACCACACTACACTATTTCCACATTAAAGTTGATTTTTAGATTTTTTTCAGATTTAAGGTCATTCATAAAATCCATGCTTAGTCTCGGGCAATTGGATCTAAAAGCTGTGTTCAAGTTCCAGTCCCTCACTTTATTCTTGATTTATGTTCAGTGCTCCCCTCTGGGTTCTAGAGGCACTTGTCATTTTTGCAACACCCATGGCTTTCATTGTTATTTTCCTAAGAAAGGAGGCTGATACTTTCATTTAAGTCATATAGAATTTCATATTCTTCATGAAAAGCTGTTGATATCACCTTTAAAATTCATCTGTGTCCTCCTTGGTCATGGCGAAGTCATATGCTGTGATATTGACCTGGTACAGTGATAACTTTGTCCCTTTCCTTGGAGAGGATAAATCCATATATGATAGATTGCAGGCCTTCAGAAATAATTACCTTACAGAGTAATATGATCTCCAATATATATATTCATTGATAGGAGGGGAAAAATTTCTGCCTTCCCAAGGTTATTTTATTTCTTACTGTATTGTGGGGTGAAAACCATTGCACATTTTATAAAGGCAGTCTAGACTTGGCTAGGTTACAGAACAGAAATCTCTTGAGCAAGCTGAGATAGTAACTGAATATTGTCTGTCATTGAGTAATTAGTAATTTTTAAGTGCAAAATGGCATGAGTTATCGTAAGTTGCACAATGTATTTGTTATCTTTGAGATAGTATATCTATGACCAGGTGTTAAACTCCATGCTTTCTCCATGTTAATATGGAAACAGGAAGGGCTACTCTCAGAGAACTATCAGGTTAATGAAAATATTGTTTATCTTGTAATTTATCTATTTGTTTTTTTAGAGATCATGCATGTGTGAATGGGGTATGGGGAGGAGAGGCAGAAGGAGAGGGAGAGAGAGAATCTTAAACAGGCTCTACACCCAGCCAGGAGTCCCACATAGGGCTCCATCTCATGACCCTGTGGTCATTAACCTGAGGTCATGACCTGAGCTAAAACCAAGAGTCAGACACTTAACTGACTGAGCCACCCAGGCACCCCAGTCTATCTTACTTTAAAGATGTAGCCCATTAGGGGCCTCTCACAGTGCCACCATATTTAAACACGATGGAATCATTTTAGGGTTCATTGTATCCTCTCAGCCTTCATTAATTGGAAAATTTCATTTAAAAGTGAGAGTGCTCTTAATATTTCTTAACCAAGAAAGCAATTTAGTGATTTTGATCTAGTAATCTAATTTTCTAGAATTATTTGCTAGCAATAACATCTCTTATACAATAGACTTTGGGTGAATTAGGTGGACAATGAGTGAAACATTCTCAGATCCTTGGAGCTCTCTCAAAACATAGAGATTTATGTATTATCATTTGTAAAACTGAAACTGTCTGGCCACCATGCTGACATTAGTGACCAGAAGCTTCTAGGAGGAACTCTTGAAGTATATCCACCCCTGCCTCCCTATCTCCCTTACTCGATCATTTAGCAGGTATTGTTTAAGAAACCACCTGATGTTAAGATTGTGTGAGATGACTTAGACTGGCTGTCAGAGCGGGTTACATGGTTCTGTACTCTAAAAAATTCTAAACTTAGTCCCATAAGTAAGAGATGAACATAGCTAATGATCTGTGTATTATGAACCTAACCAAGATATAAATGACAACTATGAATCAGAGAAGGAGTCAGTAAACTCTACTCTGTGGCCTATTGCTTCCTTTTAGAAATACAGTTTTATGGGGCACAGTCACACATACTCATTTACTTCTTACCTGTATCTGCTTCTGTACTACACCACAGAATCGACTAGTTGCAGCAGAAACCACCTGGTCCACAGAATCTAAAAGATGTGCTATCTTGACCTAAAACACATGCTGACCCCTGGTCTAGAGTTTATGGAGGAAGGTTTTGTAATAAAGCAACCTAAAAGCAAAGATAAAAGTGCAGTTATCAATGATGTCAGCTTGGTTTTACATTAGGGTGTTAAGAGAACTGGGTTCCAATTCTACTTTACCAGCTACTACTAGATGTAAGACTTTGGGTAAACTTGTCTTAGATTGTTTTAGCTATGAAATCACAAGGAAATTTTTCATGTCTAAGTATGTGTTTTAGGGAAACTCAAACTGAGCATGTACTATTACGAACATTGCCATTAAGAAGGCTTATGTTGTAATATGACCAGAGATGAGGCATAGGCAGAAGTTTGGATTTTTTTTTAAAGACTGTTTCTTGGAGTCTACAGTCTCTTGTGGTTTGTCTTGCCTTCTGATTCCCCCCCTTCACTATTCCTTTCTTTCTCCTAATGTCCTCCATGTTATTCCTTATGTTCCACAAGTAAGTGAAAGCATATAATAATTGACTTTCTCTGCTTGACTTATTTCAGTCAGTAGAGCATGCAACTCTTGATCTCAGGGTCATGAGTTCAAGCCTCACATTGGGGGGTAGAGATTACTTTAAAAGATTAAAAAATAAAATCTTAAAAAAAAAAGACTGTAGTAGCTATGTGGGGATTTTAGCTTAAAAATAGATACTGAGTGAACTGTGGTAAGCTGAGAGTATTTTTCATACAGAAAAATATTTTACATACATTCTAATAATTCAATAGCAGTAATTAAACAGAATCAATGGAGAAACCAAACTGAGGTGGGGGAAGTTATTGTTCTGATAAAAGTCAAATTACACCCACTATCCCTTTGAAGAAGGAAATTCCCTCTAATTTTATATTTCCTCCTCCTTTGATTTGAAGTTTCTTTTAAAAACGTTTCTAACAGCTGTAGTACATGACCCTTGGAACACATCATTTATCTGGGGAATAACATTCATTTTAATATCGTTTCACCAAGGAAGCAAGACTTAAACCCACATTTTCTGATCCACTTAGTTGATAATATTCTTCTAAAAAAATGTGTGGCTGGTGAAAGGAAGATAATTTAATTTAAAGAGATTAGATATATTGCTTGAAATGCAAGTCCCCCAGAATTTGACAGCAGAACAAGACCAGTGAACAGAAAACTCATCTTGCCTTCTTGCTAATACATGCATCAGGGAATTTATAAGTTGGGCCGTCAGTCTTTGCTCCATGGAGTAATGTCAGTGTCATAGATTCTTAAAATCTGACATTCATTAAAAGCACCCAGTGTGGATATGCAGCGGGATTTTTGACAAATCAGCCAAGTGTCACCATTCTGTAAAGGATTACAGAATGATGCTTTTCAACTTTGAGTTCTTTCTTTACACTGAATGGATCTTGTCTTCATAAAGCACATAAAAGGCTGGGTTTCACTGCCATTCCAAATGGGCTGATTTTGTTTTCTTTTCCTAGCAAAACTAGGAACTTCAGAGACATAGGGGAGGTAATGTTTATGATTCTATGAACCAGGTACTGTGTAGATTCATTCACTCTGTCTACCTACCTACCTACCCATCAACATATAAAGTGTCACATAGATATAGATATGGCTGTGTATATCATTCTAACCTATGAGTTAGCTGTTATAATGTATCCCAAATTAACAGATAAAGAAAGAAGGAGACTCAGTCATCTGCCCAACTAATAGAGCTTCAATGAAGAGTAAGTTTTATAAACTCTTGGTAGAAAATTTGTCAGTGACCAAGAAGTGTCATACACAAATACCTGGGTAAGGATGTTCTTCCTGCCTCTGCCTTTGAGGGCAAATGAGAAACCTAACAGTGCTAGTTGACTCTTCAAACTTCATGCTCTCCTCAAAAGTCTGTACAGAAACACCATTGCAGTATTTATTTTGAAAACAAGCCCACACCTGGCCCTGCCCCTGGTTGTGTTGTTAGATTGGAAACAATGCCGCCTGTGGCTCTCTGTACCCTCCCCTCTCATTACAGCTCATCCTTGGAACACAATCATTTTCTATGTTATCCAAAGGTGTCATTACAGCGTGCCTGCTATGTAGTTAGTGCAGCGTCAGCATATTCAGTTCGAAACTCCCTCCCATCCCGCTTCCCATCCCTGGAGAATATAACTAGGCCATAAGAATTCCTTTGGGGCTACTCTATTGGGTAGGGACACTGTTGTGTGTCTGGGGGAACTGTTTTCAGTGGCTTATTATCTATAGTTTTAGGTCAAATTTGAATAAATTCGCTCCTCAATTCCAGGAAAGCAAGAGATCCACAATTTGTGATGGAACAGTAAAGTGGATTTGCATGAAGACTTTGAGAAGTCAAAAAGAACACAGGCCCTGGCAAGAAAATGGGAATTAAAGCTTTTATTTAAATTAGAAGTTTTAAAATTAATATTGTTGAGGCAGAAGGGTATGTTCTGCTTTGTATTTTATGTTAGGACTTAATCTTCTAACAAATTGTTTAATGGGGAGTTTAAGGTTTGCACATAATATTTCAGGGTCCTGAACATTCCACACAGTAACGTCCATGTTTTCCCTGTGGCTTCACCTTTGAATAAATGATGCCTTTTTTCCAGCTTCAGATATTTTTAAATTGAAAAATAGAAAGGACTGTCTTCAGAGTATTCCTTTAAGGTAGGGAATGTATAGATTTTAAGCCATGCAAATAATAACTACATTTTATTGTTAGTCAGTGTAAAAACTACTCTTTATGAAGCAAGAACTAAGACCTGGGCTCAGAGTGCCTCAGCAGTTCAGATTTCACTAGTTCTGCAACTTATGAGCCATGCAACCTTGGGCAGGTTACTTGGGCTCCTTGTGTGCCTGTGCGCTGCAATGTAAAATTAGGATAATAACACCTACCTCATATGGTTGCTATGAGGATTAAGTGAGTGAATTCATGTGTCAGGGAGGAAAAATTTTTCCTTTACCCTCTTAGGTTCAGTATCTGGGGACCTGTGAATTAAACTAACAAAAGGCAGATTAACAGGACAAAAGGCGCACAAGGTTTTTTAATTACGTGCACTAAGTTCATGGAAAAGAAATAAAACTCAAAGGGGCGCCTGGGTGGCTCAGTGGGTTAAAGCCTCTGCCTTCAGCTCAGGTCATGATCCCAGGGTTCTGAGATCTAGCCCCGCATCGAGCTAGGAGCAGCTGGGAGCCTGCTTCTCTTTCTCTCTGTCTGCCTCTCTGTCTACTTGTAATCTCTGTCAAATTAATAAATAAAATCTTAAAAAAAAAAAAGAAATAAAACTCAAAGAAATGGTTATACTTGGGAGCATGTACACTAACTATCTTACCC
Source organism: Mustela nigripes (assembly GCF_022355385.1). Classification (NCBI taxonomy): domain Eukaryota; kingdom Metazoa; phylum Chordata; class Mammalia; order Carnivora; family Mustelidae; genus Mustela; species Mustela nigripes. The sequence goes on along the minus strand of NC_081569.1, from coordinate 41,505,663 downwards.
AAGGAGAGGAAGTTTGGGCTTTGAGGGATAATGCATTGTGGGGAAGTAATGAGGAAATATATGGGGGAAATATAGGGAAATAATGTAAGATAAGACTTATTTTAGTAAGTCTGTTTATGCAAACTCACCTCTATGTCAACTTTCCATCTCTGGTGATAAGAGTTGCTCCCTTTTCCTGGTACACAGACAGGATGGATACACCTTCACAAAGGAAAATTTATGCCCCAGTTTCAGGCAGATAAGGTGAAGGCAGATTTTCAGCGTCTGCTGATTCTCAGTTGCCTTTGGCTTGAAATAATCCAAAATGCCATATTTTGGGGTGACATAGCGTGATCTGCTTCACATATAAAGTACTTAGAACAGTGCTGAGGATCTAGTAAAGCCTACAAGCTTCATGATTTTTACTAATGGCTAAAACTATCTGGCACTGTTAAAATCGTCGACTCTAACCATGAAAGGTAAATTAACCTCCGTTTTACAGATGAGAAAACCAAGGCTCAGAGAGTTGACTTGACTTTCCCAAGGCCAAATAGATCATAAATCATGGAGTTAGGAAACCAGCCGTGAGATTTGGTGTTTTAAATACCTACTGCAGAGACAGGAACAGGAAACTGTCAGTGGGTTATTGGGTTGTTCCAAGAAGGGCTTGGCACATTTTCTGAAGGAGAGTCACTATTTCTTTACCTGAGTAGAGCTTTAGTATTCCTGTGTAACAGAAAGCAACTCCAAGCCCTGGAGAATCATCAGCTTGATTCTAAGGAAGGAGTAGAATCTGCATAAGTACCTTACAGACAATTATCAAGTGCCAGTTGCATGCCAGGAACTTCTGAGAAATGCAGATGCTGTGTATTCTCCCATGCTCCAGAGCCCTCAGGGAAAGTGCAGGTTGCACGTTCCTTCCCTTCTTGTAATTCACAGCCCTTGATGGGTTGCAGAAGAAAGGGATACTCAGGGGGTGCCTGGGTGGCTCAGTTGGTTAAGCCTCCAACCCTTGATTTTGGCTTAGGTCATGATTTCAGGGTCCTGAGATTGAGCCCTGCATTGGGCTCTATGCACTGGGTATGCAGCCTGCTTAAGATTCGCTCTCTCCCTCTCCCTGTGCTCCCCACTGCTTGTGCGCACTTGTGCCTCAAAATAAATAAAAATAAAAATAAGTAAGTAAATAAATGTAAATTAAATAAGTAAATAATTATTTATAATTTAAAAATAAATAAATAAAATGTTTTTGAAAAGAAGAAGAAAGGGATACCCAGGACAGAGGTGGACTTCCTTGGAGAGGAACTTCCTGGAGTACAGCACTTCCTTAGGGGCCTCCAAAGGATGACATAAATATGAATGACAGGGAGAACATCTACATCTCTGGGCTCCTCAACCATAAGAACTTTGTCGAAGTGAGCTAGAGTACCCTCTATGACCCAGAAATAGGATTAAGTTTCACATCATACCACCCATCCCGCAAACCCCACCCCAACCCACCCAGCCACAGAACAACACCATCTAGTACCATGGGGCCTGACCAGGTAGCAGAGCAGGCTCTGGCCCAAAGGTGCAGGGGAGGGCTGGCAGGAGGCCAGACTGGGGGATTGAAATGTGTGCACACTGTCCCAAGCCTTCCAGGAGTCCAAAGACCCAGAGCAGTGAGGCAGTTGGTCTTCTGGAATGGAACCCTGGGGCCCTATGCCAATATCTTTCAAGGTTCTAGGCAGTAGCAGCCTGAACAGCTCATTCCATTGCATATCCCTGGAGCCAGCTGTTTCTTTCAGCAGCTGCGAGATGTCCAAAATTCATCCTAGGTGACCATAGCTGCCTGTTCTGGAGCCTTTCCTTTAAAAAGCAGCCTCAGCTCATTACTCTCTTTCAGACCCAGCCCACCTTTCAGCACCCTGCGATTGGGGGCTGCATTCTTCACCCAACCATTCCATCAGGAAATACTGTCTTTTGAACACTAAGGGGGACACCTGTGGGCAAGGTAGGTGGAGCATGGAGTTTCCCAGGAAGGCAGCAGGGCGCAGGCGCAGTTGGAGCCCACAGAGTGCACTACTTGACTGTGGAATAAATGCAGATCCTAATCGAGGCAGGGAGAGGATGGACTGAGATGGGGCTGAGCACGACAGAGCAGGAAGTAGGCATGAAGCAGCTGCAGTTGTGACCGCTCTTTCCAAAGGCAACCAGATCTCCTGGGGATCTGGGCAGTCCTATAGGGGTGGCAGGGGAGTCCTGGAATGAGAAACATTTGGGTAAGCTTAAAATAGACCGAACTGAAGCAAGCCCCAAAGATGAAATCTAGTAAATTTTGGGCAGAATTCTGCAAGGAAGTGAAGGAATTGAGGTAGAAATAGAGAGAGATTGAAGATAGGGGGATGGGGTGGGAGGAGGTTTTATTAGGGGTTGTGGGGCAGCACACCAGCTCAATAAATAGAAGGACCCAACCACCAGTCACTCTGAATTGCTGGGGGTGGTAGTAGAAAACGCTTCAGGGAGCTCACATGCTAGGTGGGGGCTCAGGATGACCATGTCCAGCCTGGGTCCTTAGCAATCCAGATTGGAGTAGTTCAGAAGAGATGGTGCTCCCTAGAAACTCAGGAAGACAGAGGGTCTGTGAAGGAGGGAGGGCTTGGTGCTGGTGACTGAGGGAATTGCTACATGACCAGGAAAATGTCATCTTGAAAGAGCGTCTGATAATTTTCTAGCCTCCATGTGTGTTCAATGAGGCAGACATTGGCCAGAATAGAGTTACTAATAATAGCTAACATTTATTGAGCACGTATAGGTCAGGCACTATGCCAAGCACTTTGCATGGATTATCTGACTTGGGTCATGGTAGAAATATTTACTGAGTGCCTACTGCATGTGTCAGGCATTGTTTCAGGCACTGGGGATTCAGCCATGAACAAAAAAAGTATGTCCCTTCCCTCTTGGAGCTTTGTAATTATTCTTCCTAATACAGGTAATAATATGATCCTCATTTTACAAAGGAAGCAGCTGAAGCAAGTACAAAGAGATTAAGTAATTTATTCAAGATTACATGTGTAGTTATCAGTGCCTTAACTTATTAATGTAGTAATTGCCAAGTCCCCACTATATAAAGGAGACTGGGGTAGGTGCTTGGGATACGGAGGTGGATAAACTATATTTTATGCTCTGAATCAGCTTACAGATGAGTGGAGAAGATGAACATGCAAACAATAATTATAGCTTAATGTAGTAAATACAAGTTGTTGGGGAAATAAGGAGTAACAAACTTTGCCAGTAGGACAGGGAAGACTTCCTTTAAGAGACAGAAAAGAATGAGTAGAATCTTACCGTGTAGAAAAATGGTTGGAAGGCAAAAGGACATTTTGGACATGGGATATAATTTGCTCCAAAAATACAGAAGAAAAGGGGTAGGGGAGGAAGCCAAACTTTGTTGATTATGTGTTTTGTACTTGTGCTTCACACATTTTAAAAATTAAATAAATATATTAAAAATTAAAATTAATTTAAAAATTAAATAAAAAGAATATTAGTTGTCTCTATATATATATTTGAGTATATATAAACTATATATATAAATACTTATATATGTATAAGTTTAAAACAACCTACACCTAACCACACAGCCTAATAAATAAAATATGCTTTTAAAAGGTAGCCTTTCAAATAAGCTAGGTGAGATTGAGTAACTTGTCTGATGTCACAGAGTCAGTAATAGTAGGGTCAGGGCTCACTGCCTAGTCAGTATGGTCTTGAGCTGTATGATATCGCCCCTCCTTTTGAGGGTGGTGGAGCACTTAGACAGTGATGGGAGATGTGACACAGAAACTTCCAGTGCACCAGTGAAGAGGGAAGAAAGAGAAAAAAGTCTATTCTCACTGCCATCCTCTGGGCTGAGACCCTAATGGAATAGAAACAGACAATGAACAGGAAAAAACATATTAGTTTCAACTAGAGATAAATCCTCAGAGAAACAAAGCAATCCAGAGTGCTGGGCCTGGGACAGAATGTGACCGGGCCTAGTGCATTTCTGCTTTCACTAGGCTGTCACAGTGGGCCTCTAGAAAAGAGACTTTGACCTAATTCCTGAATAGTGACAAGATACTAGTGATGTTAAGACCTAGGGTAAATGTTTCAGGCAGAGCAAACAGTGAGTGCAAAGGCCCTGAGGTGGGTTCAGTTGAGGCTTTCACAAGGCCAAATCCTTTAACCCCAAGACCTTAGCCCCAGGCAGGTTTGCCTTTCTATATTGAGCTTGAATTATATGTGCAATAAAAGTAGAAATGTTGCCTGAGTGAAAAATTGGCCAAATGTTAAAGTCAGTACTCAAGCCAAATACCGTTATCCTTGAATGAATTTTTAGGGGATAAGAATTAATCTGATGTATTATTTAAGTCATCATGCCAATTTTTTCCAGTTTTATTGAGATTGAATTGACATATAACGTGTATTAGTCTAAGGTATACAACATAATAATTTCACACATGTGTATATTGTAAAAAGATCACCACAATAAGTCTAGTTAACATCAATCGCCTCACGTAGTAACAATTTTTTTTTCTTTTGATGGTAACTTAAGATCTACTCTCTTGGCAAATTTCAAATATACAATACAGTATTGTTAACTATAGTCACCATGCTGTGCATTATAGCTCGGCAATGTATTTATCTTTTAACTGGGAGTTTGGACCTTTTGACCCTCTTCACCTATTTTCTCCACTGCCCAACCCCGGCCTCTGTTTTCATAAATTCAGGTTTTTAGATCCCACATGTAAGTGAGATTGTATAGCATCTGTCTTTCTCTGTCTGACTTATTTCACATAGTGTAATGCCCTCAAGGTCTGTCCATATTGTTGCAAATGGCAGGATTCCCTCCCCTTTTCTCCTTCCCTTTTGTTTCCTTGTCTTGGCTGTTGCAGATAATGCTGCAGTGAAAATGGGGGTGCAGATAATCTTTTTGAGACAGTGATTTTGTTTCCTTTAGATGTATACCCAGGAGTGAAATTGCTGGATCACATGGTGGGTGTGTTTTTTAATTTTTGAGGAACCCCCATATTGTTTTTTATAACGATTGCACCAGTTTACTTTCTCACCAACAGAGCACAAGGGTTCCCCTCCCCGCCACATCTTCTCTAACACTTATCTCTTTTCTTTTCAATGATGGTCATTTCAGCAGGTGTGAGGTGATAGCTTATTGTGGGTTGGATGGCCATTCCTTGAGGATAAGTAATGCTGAGCACCTTTTCATGGACCTGTGGGCTATTTGGATGTCTTCTTTGGAGGAGTGTCTGTTTGGTTCTTCTGCCCATTTTAAAAATTGGATTGTTCTTTTGCTATTCAGTTGTATGAGGTGTGTTTTTTTTTTAAGGTTTTTATTTATTTATTTCATTTAGAGGAAGAGAGAGCATGAGCAGAGGAGGAGCAGAGGGAAAGGGAGGGGAAGGAATCTCAAACAGATTCCACTCTGAGCACAGAGCCTGATGTGGGGCTCAGTCCCACAACCCTGAGATCATGGCCTGAGCTAAACCAAGAGTTGGACACTCAACTGACTAAGTCACCTAGGTGCTGTGTGAGGGTTGTTTTTTAATTTTTAATTTTTAAAAATATTTTTAATATTAATTTAATTTTAGTTAATTTGATATTTTAACATTTCAGGTATTACTTTATCACATATATGATTTGCAAGTATTTTCTCCCATTCTGTAGGCTGCCTTTTCATTTCATTGATGCTTTCCTCTGCTGTGCAATGACAATTTTATTATTAAGATTTTATTAGTCAGATTTTAGAGGTTTGTCATTACAGTGCGGGAGGTTCCAGTACTACACAGAAACGCACTTTAAACTGACATACTTAATAATATCACTGGACTTACATACCCAACAGAATATAATTCAGGATAAAAGGTTTTCAGTAGCACATGTCCTAAAAGGAACTTTGGCTTTAGGATACATAGATTGTCAGTTGAAAAGACTTTTCCTTTTAAATAATGAAAATGCTTTGTCCTTAGTAGTGGGTGGTATAGCATCTTTTAAACAAGCTTTTTATTTAAAGGTTTACTTCCACTTGGGGAAAACCAGGAACTGTCTTCCTCAAGTAGTCTTGCCAAGTCAGTTGTTTTGTGGAAGTTTGGTGAGGCTAAAATGTGTTTGGGTTCCTTATGCATGTTAATTTCCTCTTTTCCTCATATTTCTTCTTTTTTTTTTTTTTAAACTGATGACATTTATTAAGTTTCTACTGTGTTCCAGACACATACTAAGCCCCTGGCTGTATTATTATTGAGGTATAACTGACATGCTGTATTATATTAGTTTCAGGGGGTCAACATAGCGATTCAGCATTTGTATACATAGTGAATTGAGCAAAACAATAGGTCTAGTTACCATCTGTTACCTGACAAAGTTAATATAATATTATTGACTATATTCCCTATGCTGTACATTACATTCCCATGACTTACTTATTTTATAACTAGAAGTTTGTGCTTCTTCTTTCCCTTTCACCCATTTCTCCCCACTCTCCCAACCACCTTCCTTGCTGCAGCCACCAATCTGTTTTCTGTATCTGTGAGTCTGGGTTTTTAAAATTTCATTTATTTGTTTTGTTTTTTAGATTCCACTTATAAGTGTAATCATGTGGTATTTATCTTTCTCCCTCTGACTTTTTTTACTCTGCAAAATACTCTCAAGGTTCACCCATGTTGTTGCAAATGGCAAGATATCATTTATTTTGTGGCTTAGTAATATTCTGTTATGTTATAGGTATACCACATCTTTATCCATTCATCTGTCGATGGGATGTTTAGATTGTTTCTATAACTTGGCCATTGTAAATAATCGCTGTAATGAACAAGGAGGTCCTTGTTGAATAGTATTTTATTCTTGAATTAGTGTTTTCATTTTCTTCAGATAGATACCCATTGTGGAATTACTGGATCATATGGTGGATCTATTTTTAATTTTTTGAGGAAGCTCCTTAACTATTTCCCCTAGTGGCTGTACCCACCATGGGAACATTACATTCCCACCATATTCTTTTTCATATTTCAGACCCAGACTGGTAGGGCTGATTTTATTTTCTCCTTAGAATCAGCTGATTTGAAGCTCAGAGCTGAATTTGGGCCCTAGTAAGAAAGGATAGAGGACTTCATGCTACCAAACCTTGAATAAGCCTTGATGCTGAAGCCTATGAATGAAGCTACTCAAGTTCTCGACAAGTCCCAAATAAGACTTTTTCTTAAAAGATTCTTGGCCTAAGTGGAATTAAATAATGACAATTTAAATATAGTATTTAAAGGTTTTTTTCTAATATGATGGATGCTAATACACCAAACAATTCTACAAGGATTAGAAATATGATACAATTGAATCTCTATTATTCCACTTTGCATTGTTATTTAAATTTCTATATTTAAATAATTCCTTGGCTCAAGAGTGTAAGTTAGCTAGCTAACATATTCTCTTAGCATTTATATTGTCAACTTACTTTTCTATTTATTTAACCATTTGAATGCCGAAATTGTTTTTGATTCAAAAAATTTTATACACTATTAATTGTAGCATTTTACTCTTGCAGTAATAAATATGTATCATAAACCAATAGGAGATCTCCATAAGGAGATTTTTCTTGTTACAGCTGGAATGCTTTCCTTACATTTGAAAATAAGAATAAAATGAAGTGACACACCTCATTCATATTGCTGATATTATTACATTTAATAATTAGAAATAATGTGTATGGTCACATGATCATTGATCATGCATCAGTTCAAGGAAGTCAGAAATGACTTTGAAATAGGCATTTGGTTATTTGGCCTTTCAAAGCTGAGGCTGAAACCAGATTTATGGCCAACTCCAAGGGTGAGGCTGGACTTCAGCATACTCCTCACTTAGTGTAGGCATGCATCTTTTTTAAAAAAAAAATCTTTTTATTGGAGTACAACATATGATGGAAGTACTTAAATCCTAAGTGTTCACAAGGTAGATATACCCAAGTAACTGGCACCCATGTTAGGAAAAAACCAGTAACAGCATCTCAGAAGACTCCCTTTGTGTCCTCTTCCAGGAGCTGTCACCGCCAGGGGAAGTGACTATCCTGCCTTTTAGTACCCTCGATGCTCTGCCTGAACTTAAACTTGATATAAATGGAATCACTCATAGGTGCTCTTTTGTCTGCCTTCCTTACCTGAACATTACCATTGTGATGCTCATCTATACTGTTGTGTGTAGTTGTAGGTTGTTTACTATTATTTCTGCTTAATATTCCCTTGTGGGGTATATCATGGTTTATTTATCCATTTCACTGTCGAGGGACACTGAGCAACTACCTAGACTCTTAGCTTTTGTCAAAGACACATTTTAAAAGGGGGAAAAAAGGTAAAAATGCAGCTTCTGTATTTGTTATAAAATTACCTTTGAGGATCTTGTTCATTCCATCATTCCATAACCTCTGAGTCATGCCCTCATTTTAGCTATTTTCTTTCAGAGTTTAGTGCCAGGGAAAACCTTTGTCTCCCTTGAGGAATTAGTATGCATTCTCCTGTCTTTTAGTAAGTGTGCTTATTATATCCTACTTTGTTCCAGAAAGAACTAGAGACAGCTTAATGAAATAAAGAAAACTTTGCAAAATTAAAGACGGATAAAAAAAGCTGAGGCAGAATGCGAACTCGAGTAGCTTCATTCGTGGGCTTCAGCATCAAGGCTTATTCAAGGATTGGTAGCATGAAGTCCTCTATCCTTTCTTACTAGGGCCCAAATTCAGCTCTGAGCTTCAAATCAGCTGATTCTAAGGAGAAAATAAAATCAGCCCTACCAGTCTGGGTCCGAAATATGAAAGCATGCCAGTTCCTCAGAAGAATACTTATTCCTGGTTGAGGCACATATTTCTCTCAAGGCTTCTCTGGCAGAGCTCTGTCTCAGTGCAAGAAGAAGCAGCAGTGCATTCAAAAGGGTTGGGTGTTTTTGACCACCTCCCACCACAGGGCAATGGCAGCAGACTAGGAGGCAACTCAGTAAAGGTATTTAAGCGATTCAAAGAAGGCCCTGGAAGGGTGTTTGGCAGAAATCCTTTGTCTACCATCATGGGGGTCATTCACTTCCTAGCTGACTTGACCTAATCCCATGGTAGATATTGTGTATCTGGAAGAAGGTAGACAAGAAATCTTTTGAGTGATTTTCTCCCAATAAATATTGCTTCCCTCAGTAAACTTGATAGATAGAAGGTGGTAAAAGCTGGTGGTCATACTCCTCAGCAAATGTGAAGCCCATTAAGTATAGTGCCATTTGTTAATAGCCAACTGAAAAGGAGGCTGAGTTGATACCCTTTAAAGAGAATTCAGAGAGGACTAAGGATCTCGGACAGAAGAGTGTTCCCCTCTTTGGTTGGGCCAGGATTCAACAAAGAAAATAATTTTGAATCTGTTCTCTCTGATGCCCACATGAATGGCTTCTCAGAGCTGCTGAGTCCTAGTCCATGCAGCATGATCATAACGGCTATAGCCTGGACTATTTTAAGGCAGGTATAAACAATTACCCGAAGTGGCCATTTAAGATTATATTCCTCTTTGATCCTAGTATAACAGTTATATAACATGCTGTGTTTCCCCTCTTGTCCTAGCTGGCAGGAATCTCAGACAGTCTTTTTTTTTTTTTTGGTCTCAGAGACAATTTTTAAAGCTTAATTTTTAGCTTTAATTGCAAAGCTTAATTTTTAACACGTAAGCCCAGCAGCTTTGCTTATCTTTACATTTAAAATATGTACTGCTGCTTTTTCCCTCGACTCGCCTTTCCTCTTCTCTGTTCCTATTTTTTATCCTTACTGTAGATAAAACTTATTTTGAAAAAGGTCTCAAAGCCTTTCAGGGAAAAGACACGGTCTAAACAAATTTCAAGAGAACAAAGTATAAAGGGTGAGGAAAGTGATCAAGAATTGGCAAATGTCTAATGCTTGTCTCCAGTTCTTCTGCCCTGGGAATAAAGACCTGTCTGTACAAAGGCTTCTTGACAGCAGAAGGAACAAAATGCTCTCTGGAAAGAAAAGAGCCAGAGTCACTCCATCTTCCCTCCACCCCTGCTTTAAAACGAAACAATGCCTCCCAAAGGAGCTGGCAGCTGGCCCTTGGCAGGTGGTAGAAACAGCACTGCAGCTTGCACAAAAGGAGAAAACCCAAACTTTCAGCTTTGGGGAGCAATGTGATTATTCTGCCCACTACCTTCCCAAGGAGAAGGAACCGCCGCATCCACCAACCAGGCTGAGCTTCTGAAAACCATGGGCTGCTTCTCCTCCCCTCAGTGGCTTCCATTTTTGCTCCTATCACCTCAGAGTTGACGGAGACAAAGCTTCTGACCTAATGCCCTAGTATCTTGTTCATTCTAAGTGTGCTTCCTCACCTTTTCTTGATGTGCCTGCTGTGCCTGCCAGCCTGCCGGGAGGGCACGGACAGAAGGTCTAGGAAGGGGAGGAAAGTGGAAGGTCAAGGTCTGCAAAAAGAAGGGCAGGTGATGTGCTTCTTCCACATTGAGGACCTGGAGAGGAAGTAAAGACTTGGATTGATGATGGGGTTTCTGGGTTTTGATGCTTAGAGTCTAGTAGGAGGTGAATAAATAGAACAATGTTGGCAGGACAAGAACATCTTTCACCCCTTTCTCTTTGTCTCTCATCCACCTCACCCAAACAAAGGTGGTGGAGTCAGTGAGGACATGAGGGTCACAGTTACGTCACCAAAAGGTGTATTTATTAACCGCCTACTTCCTGGTCATTACTATGCGGTACTTACTGCTTACCTACTATATGGTCATTGCTGTGGTGTATTTGTTGATTGCTTACTATATCATCATTACTCTCATGCATTGATTACTATATGGCAAAGTGAAACAGGTATCATCCTTGCAGCAAGACAGATTTGAATGCGCTGTTTACTAACTCGGAACTTTGGGCAATTTAGTTGACCTCCCTGAGCCTCAGTGAAAATGTGAAAAATGAAGACGCTAGTGCATACCTCATAGGGTTTCTTGCATAACTACAAGAAGCTAACTCATGCAGGTTACCTGGTAGAGCACATAGTGGTCACTTAGTACATGAATGCTCTTATCATCAGAATAATGGTCATGAGAGATGCTTTCATTTCAAGAAGAATTGCATTTGTTACTGGGAAGCTTGTGAGCCAATGATACTCAATATAAGAAAATACTTTTCAGTTTTCAAAATGTCTTATTGCCTTTCCTGGAACCATTATGGTGATCAGAGTCACTGAAGAAGGGACTGAATCATTGAATTAAAAAGTACAAGAGAGCAAGAGGCAGTTCACCCTTCTTAGTTACAGGGGCAGATCAGCCCCAGGAATCCATTGATTGCATGGCCTAGGATGGTGCTAGAGTGGGAAAAAAAGGAAGTGGGGCTAGAAAATTCCAGTCCTCGCACTTTGTTGAGTTCTGTGACTTTGAGCAAATCACAGAAAACCATAAAAACAGTTACCACTAGCTTACCTACTCAGTGCCACACACATAAGTGCTTGACATATGCGATCTCATCTAATCTTATGGTGAAGAATTTCTGCTCCTCATAGAACTCCTCTAAGGGTCAAATGAGATGGCAGATGCATTGCCCTTAGTATTAGTATTGCTACCACTTACTTTGGATGGTCACTGGTCACTGGTCACTGGAATGTGGCTTGCACTTTCCCTTTATAGAACTTGTCCCTTATTGCTTAAATAACTTGCACTCTGTCCTACACAACTGCCAATGGATCTTGAACCCAGTCCAATTCTGTAACAATTTAATACCAAATATGAAATAGTATTGTAGCCTTTGTCTGCCTCCTTGTGGGATTTATCTTCTTGTGGGGGCTACTACAAAAGCTAATACAGAATATTGAATATGATTATGTGACAAGAGAAATACAGGCAGTTCTAGTGGGTTTTGAAGAAAAGGATAATTTTCTGTGGTCTGGAGGTGTGGGGTAATCTGGAGAGGCATCAGGCATCAGAAAAGTCCTCCTCAGGAGGTAATATTTGGGAATAGACCTGGAAAAGTAATGTTTTAAATTATTGTTTGTATCCAATTATTAAATCGATACATGCACATTATTAAAAATACATAAAGGCAAAAGTGTGAAGAAAATTTACCATATGGCAACCAATCAAATACATTGTTATATTTTGAGATGTTGTTATATTTTGAGATGTTTTCTTACAGTAGTTTTTTATGTACTCAAATATATAGCTATATTACTTAAAAGGATGTATCTACACATGCATATATATGTATATATATTATATGTATATATATATATATACATACACACGGAGATACATAATTTTATGTCCTGCTTTTATTACTTGAAATTTTAAGTGTTTTCTGTTTGTAAAGACTTTTAATAACTATGATTTTAGTAACTGCATAATAATGTCCTAAAGAACAAATATGCCAAAAATATACATAGCATTTGCCATGTTTTAAAATACTCTGATTTACTATTTTTTAGCTATTGTAACTGACCCAGTGATGTGTTTAGCAGAAACAATAAAGCTAAATGCCAATTATCTGGCCTGGGACTTTGACAAAGAACTTTTAGGTATCAAAAGTTGTAACAAATGTTTTCCCCACTCTGATCATTTCTGCCTACTAAGCTTCATAAATCATTTCACTCTTATTTTCAGAATCTTCCAGTAAATTTTAGTTGATCGTAGTGTAAAATCCTAACTTCATTTCCTGGCATCCCAGCCTGTCCAAACCAGATCCAGTCTGTATCTGTTTTATTTCCTGCTGTTACCTCCCCTCAAAGATGTTTCCTGTCCTTTCACTGTCTTGTTCCCTGTTTGGATCCCTTCAACCTTTAAGGTAAGACCCTTCATCCTTCCCTTTTCTCTGAATCTGTCCATCCCCCCTTGGCCCCACATCCTTTCCTCTTTCATTTAGATCTCATCCGAACCAATTTCATGTGATGCTGAAACTGAAACGTCAGGGCTCCTCACTTTCATAGGCCCTTTTGAAGGTGCTGTACCTGATTTTGCATTTGCAATTTTGTGTTCCTTTTCTTTAAGAAGGCCCTCGGATTGTATTAGCTACAGATGCCACAAAACCTGGATCTGCTCCTGACCCCTCTAGTGGGCACCTTGTCACCCAAGAATCTCCCATTCTCATGAAAGGGCCTTTTCTTTTCTTTGCTCCAGTGCTTTTCACGTTCTCTGCTCTAGAGTTTAACATGTGAAGTTATAGTTGTTTGGGTGGTCCTAAGTTCCACAAGGGTAGCAACTGTGTCTTACTTATATTTTTGTCCATAATAAGTACATCTTTGCTGAATGCCTTGCTAATTCTTGGTATCTTGCATCAAACTTCCCCTTTCCAATACTGCTGTTACTACTGCTAATGACTGCAAACATTTTGGAAAGTATATTAGGTGTGGCACACTGTAGTTCCCTTAAATAGCTATAATAGTATTTCTGGTGTCACATGTTCTTTTATATCTTGCCACTCCCCATCTAGAGATGATGTCAGTTTCCCCTTCCTGTGAACCTGCGTGGGCTCCAACCACTACAGTCTGGGGGAAGTGATGCTATGTCACTTCTGACACTGGGTCAGAGGAAAGGGTACAGTTTTTCACTCTTTGTACATTTACCTTTGGAACACAGGTACCAGCTGTACAGAACCAAGAACCACATGGGGGAGCAATATGTTGGTGCTCTAGCCAGTAGCTTTAGCTAAGATCTCAGCAGTATCCACTACCTTCAGATGATTCCAAGCCCTAGGCTTTGAGGTGCCAGTGGACCATAGACGGCTGTCCCCAGCAAGCACTGCCTACATTGCAGCTACTGAGGAAAATAAATGTTGTATTAAAGCCGCCATGTTCCAGGTTCATTTGTTTCTCAGAAATAGAAACAGCATGCTGAAGCATTTAAGTGCATCACCTTGCTGAAAACAACTGAGACCCAGAAAAGGAAATGACTTGCCCCAAATCAACTTTTCTCCAGTCTATGCCAGGTTACAAGTCATATCTCCTCTACTGGGTCTTTTGGCTTGCATAGATGCACACAGATCTTCCCTTCTTTAAACTCTCACTAGCCAGGTGTGTTCTTGACACCTGTTCCCCCACAGTAGCCTCATGATGTAGATATATCACCCTCCTTGTTTTACAGTTGAGGAAACAGATACATGAAGAGGTTGGAAATTATCTTAAGGAAACGGGTAGTGACAGAGGTATGTCTACTCCAAATCTCATTCTTTAGCTCTTCCTTAATTGTCTTTCTAAGACTTTTATTTCATCTTTATAGACGGTCTTTTATTGGGATCACATATTTGACTTTTATTGCAATATTATCTTGTTTTGTCTCATAATCATCTTTTTCTATTCCCATTACCACATAAGACTATGCAGCCCTAGACCATAGAGGCTGTGTCCTATATTTCTCTGGGACACTTCCTAGCAGTCTGCACAATGCTGGGCACAGAAGGGCGCTCACTGATTGAGTCCATGTAAAAAGCCATATTCAGCATCCACAGAAGATATTTTTAGAACTACATTAAGAAAAAAAAATCCATAGAAACACAGCAGGTAAATCTTGCAACTAAATCAGTAAGGGCTTTGGGCAAGTCTTAGTGATTTCCTTTCTTTTTTCTGTCTAAAAATACCTCTTCTCGTCTGTTTAAAAATGTTCAAAACTATCATAAGTATAAGTACTTGGTTATATCTTTTTAAATAGCTTATTTTTTTTAAAAAAAAATCTGACTTTCTTATCAACCTCGTATTTTGTACAGTGCTAGAATCTTTTCTGTTTTATTTTTTTAGCAGATGAGATACTTGAATGAAGGCCTCCTATTGATCTCACTTATTGCTGCAGGCTCCAGCTTCAAATTGAAATGTGATCAATATGGATTTGAGTCTGTCTGGAACATTAAATAAGACCTTGTTAGACCGATATTTTTTCCTTGGTGCTATTTAATTTGGAGGGGCAGGGAACAAGCAGGATGGGTACACACTTGAGCTAACTGCTGGGAGTCAGTGTCTTGATACTCTTTCCAGGGTTTCCTCTGTGTAGCAGTCAGAGTCAGAATACACCACTGTGACCAGTCCATGTACTCACACTTCCCCCATTCAAATGGAGGTTGTGCATTTTGTTTTTGTTTTGTTTTTATTTTGTTTTTGAAGATTTTATTTATGTATTTGACAAAGATCACAAGCAGGCAGAGAGGCAGGGGGAGAGAGGGAGGTGGGAAGCAGGCTCCCTGCTGAGCAGAGAGCCCGATGCGGGGCTCTATCCCATGGACCCTGAGGTCATGACCTGAGCCGAAGGTAGAGACTTAACCCACTGAACCACCCAGGCAGGCGCCCCTGGAGGTTGTGTTTTTAAAAGACTCTCTCCAGCTACTAAGAATTTTAGAGGGAAAGATTGGCACTTTGAGGGCCCCATCCAGGAACAAAAACATGGGGCCTTCCCTTAATTCACTTTCAACTCCCATTTACTAAACACCTACTGTGAGCCAGGCTCAGGGTTAGCAAAATGGAAAACACAGTGTGGCTAATCTCAAAGAGCTTTTAGCTTTGCCTACCATTTCAAGGCAATATTCTCTCTGAAAGATACGGGGCTAGAAAAAAACTGTCCAAATGTAATCCTGTCTGACAGGACTGTTCTCATAGCAACACTACCTTATAGTTTTGCTGAATATAGGTCTTATAGCATTTCAGATTAATAACTAGTTTCTCAATATAAACTGCCTGAGGTGGGAGATCCTTAATGACTGCACGTCCTGTAAGCTTGACATTAATTTTGAGGCCTAATTTAGGCAACTGGCATTTAAAAAAATGGAGGCGGGGAGGATAAAACAGGGCAACATAGAGGTGGGAGAGATGAGACCTCTCCTATTAGAGATCAGGAAATGGAAATACATGGGAATGAATCACTGAACTTCACAGGATCCGTGCATCATGTGAACACAGTCCCTTAGCCAACAGATATTTTTAAATGAGGGTGATGTCCTTGGCAGACACAGTGGCCCTGGGAATACACAATAAATAAGAGACAGCAGCTGCCTTCAAGGAGCTCAAGTTTAGATATTACAGCAGTGTAGAAAGAAGAAATAATAGTAGCTCATTATTCTACGGTCTTCTGAGTTCAAGCTATTTTAACTTTCTTAACTATAGAATAAATCTTTTGGGTTCTAAGGCTTGAAGCATTAACTTCACCTTTATCTGAACAATAATATCCCTGCTCCTTTGTCCTTTTGGTTTGCTTTGCCAGGTAAATTTTGTATGGCCTTTAAGTCCTGTTTTCCCCCTCACTAGTTGAATTTGTGGATTTTGACCCTCATAGGCAGTTCTTTGTATCCTAATGGGGAAGTTTATTCCATTCATATTCATTTTCACTAGTTACATTTGGTTCTCTGTCACCCTGCTTTAACTTTCTGTTTTTAGTAATTTGTATCACTTGACAAATAGACATTTTTTTAAAATTCTTTTTCTATCTTAAGTGATTTAGAGGATATAAAGTCTGTTTTCTTTCTATTAATGGTTACCTTTACACTGTTCCAGAATGTACTTAAACCACCTTTATTTTTTATCTCTAATTAACAATGTCAAGAACAAGTTGTATAGATATAAGATCATATTTAATACACACTTGGGATGGTGAAAACGAATCTCTAATTTTTTCTGAAAGAATACTGAACTTTAATTTTTACTGGTTGTTTTCACTCAAGGGTGATTTGCACACTCTGCCCCCTGGGGGATATCAGGCAATGTCTGGAGATGCTTCTGGTTCTGAGGGGAGGGTTGCATACCTGGCATCTAGTAAGCAGAGAGCACAGATGCTGCTAAACAGCCCACAGTGCACAGGACAGCCCCCACAATGGAGAATTATCTGACTCCAAACCATCAGTAGTGCTGAGGTTGGGAAATTCTAGCTTATGCTTTCACTTGCTTACACTGGCTAAGTAAATTTTACCACCACAAATACTTTTTTTCCCCCTCCAATTTCAAGATTGAAAACAAAAAGAAAAAGAACTGCACATATTCTATGCTCTTTTAAAAATTTCTCTTTTATAATTTGTTCTGTTGAAAACTCAACACTCCCCCTTTGAGGAAACATCCTTGTTATTTATTTACTTTGTCCCCACCCTTCTCCAGTGTGCTGCTTGGGAGTTTAGGCATTATCTGAGGGTGGCCTCTGTAAGGGATACGACTCCCTTCACAGATGCAGACTGACTCATATGAAAATACAGGTGGTGTCAGGAGATTCCTAGCCTCCTGAACTCCAGCCTTCCCTGCCTTCTGACTTTCTTATCCCCACTTGGACCTGAACCTCATGTTGGGGCAGGAGGCAGACATTCCCTAACATCAGAGGAATATGTGTATACACTTAGGGTTGCTGCTCCTGGGCACTGACACTTCCCCTCAGGCAGAGCTGTTTAGACTGTAAAAATATACTAACTTCATTGTTTTTCCCTCAAGGAAAGAGGAAATATAATATGGAAGTTTAGAGCCAGATTGTTATTAAATTATTTTCATTACACATCTTTCAATAATTGTTATTAGTGATAATTATTTAATTAACCATGTTTTAGTACAGTAATTCTGAACCATAGCTACACATTAGAATCACCTGGGGAACTACTTAAAAATACTTTTGGGGGGCCCATTCTAGACCAATTAAGCCCATATATCTGGGCATAGCAACAAGGCTGTGGTGCTCTTAGAGGCTCCCCAGCCAATTGCAATGTGCGGCCAGGTTTAAGAACTCACTGGTTTAGTGGTTGTTCCACTCAGCATCAATTTTTTTATACCAACACTCCCTCATTCTTGACTTCTCAATTTTACTCTTCACAATTCTCTTCTGATACTGTACACAAAGATAATATCACTGGTTGCCTTTACATATGAATGAGGATTTGGCAGGTTATTGTGTTTAGATTACGATTTTTATCTTCCTACCTATGGTTAGAACTGTGTGGACATTGGTCCTTTTTCTTTCTGAGTTGCATTTTAACATGAGTTTTTACCTGCCTTGTTTCTTCTGTGATATTTTCTGTGTCCCTGAAATTCAGTGACTTATGAAGCTATACCTGCGTTGGTTCCTTTGAACTTCTAGTAAGCACCAGTGGGCTCCTTTGATGATGAGACACAGATTTTAATTCATCTCAGGATCATTTTCTTCGGTTTCTTCTATTTTTTTGTGCCTCTCCTGTGTACTTGGTCATATTCTTCTGGAATATCTATCCCACATATATTGTAATGGTTCCTAAACTTGTTTACATATTAAGTTCCCCTGGGGAACTTTTGAAACTTCCCAAGTTCCAAGTCACACTCAGTCTAATTAAATCACATTCTCTGGGAGATGGAAAACAGACACTGGAAGCAGTCAGAGCTCCCAGGTCACTTCGATGTGCAGACAACTTTGGGAACCACAGATGTGTTGGGTTTCCTGGATTTGTTTTCCATGACTCTCTTTGTCCTTCATTGTTTTTAGGTGTGCTCCCCTGTGCACCCAATGTAAGTTTCAAAAATGCTCAAAGACCATGCCAGCCTGAATTCCTCTCCATTTGCTCTCCAGATCAGGTAATTTTATAGCTCTCTTTCTTTATTTTTTTGGTCACAGTTCAAATCCTAAATTACACTATTGCTTGGGTTTGTTTCTTATCTCTGTCAATATCTTCTTCAATGGCGTGCATTTTCATTTCTTATCTTGGTGCCATTACTTACATTCAGGATTCCCTTTTGCTTAGAAACAGTAATTGTGTGTAAACCTGGTGATTCACAGACCTGTACCCTTGGGGATAAAAATATATGTTTATAAAAAAATAAAAAATAAAATTAGACATTATTAGATTATAAAAAAAAAAAAAAAAAAAAAAAAGAAACAGTAATTGTCAAACTGGGTTTGGAGTCATATGAATCCATTCCCAGAGGTTTAAATTTAGTTATTCTGGGATTCAGAAGGCCTCAGAAATATTTAATACTCTCCAGGTCATGCTAATATGTAACCAAGATTGAGAAACTCTGTCCTCAGGCCTCCTCAGGTTTCTTACTAGCCTATTTTTTGTGTGTGTGCTGATAGTAGTTCTCAAATTGTGATTTGTATCAGAATCAGAGGGCTTCTTAAAACAAAATTTGAGTCTGTCTCTTCAGACAAAAGTTCAGACAGTCTCTTCAATCTGTTTCTAACCTAGTGGATCTGAGGTAAGAACCAAGAATTTGCATTTCTAACGAGTTTCCAGGTAATGCAGATGCTCTCTGGAGACCCTACTTTAAGAACCATTCAATCAGGATACAGTCAGGCCAGAATGATTGGGCTCCTTCCCTTCCCTCTCATGATCTATTGGATTTATCTAATGTGTGTATTTTGTATGCATGCATGTTAATTGGAGATTTTGATAGTAGGACATTATTGTCATCCAGGTCTATCTGAGTCTTTTGGCGTGTTATTTGGTGAGTACTTTGTATGGCAAGTTGTAAGAAAAAGGTGAAAAGAGTCAAATGGAATATACTTAACCAATTAGACACCCTCCCATCCCAATTTTACTTTGTAATGTTTTCAGTTGCTATGATTGTGGAAAAAGAATGGAGCTAAAAAGGCTGGAAATTGGGAAGGTTATTACTCTGTGGGTAAAAGCATAAACTGTACGTCTATTTGTGCAAATTTACTCCTTAGGGTTGACCCTGTAGAAATGTGCTTTCTGTTCCCATGATGCCTCTGTGTATCTCCTGGTTGCCAACATCTTAAACCTTTTACAAACTAAAGGATCTTTGTCTTTTGGGAGGCCAGGGTTGCTTTGGCATGATCATGCTTTGGCATGATCACACCAATTACTGACTTGATTGTACTTTTAAATTTAGCAATGGCATTTTTTGCTTCAATGAAGTATTATCTTCCCTCTTCGTGACTACCTGTTCTAGTTTTGTAAACACATTAGCCTCTTGGAATATGCTGAGAAAGTAGCTAAAAAGTTTAAAAACTGTTTAATTTTATAGTAATTTTCTTAGGAAGACATTAGCTCTTATTTCTCAGTCTGGGTCCTCTTTTGTGAGCTATAGAAAGTTTGTCTTTTTTTAAGTAAATTTTCTCCCTCTGCTTATACTTTCCAAAAGAGTTTTATGCTTTTCTAAAGCTAGGGTCTGACATGGGTCTTGTCAGATTCTGTGTGTACTCAGTTTCAAATCTCCTAGCCAAAGGGGAAAGTTTATTTTTCCTTTGCCAGTGTGTACTTGAAGCAGCCTGGGGGTATAGGGCAGATGCCAAATTCAGAGGCTGTGTATCAGGAGGCTATACCTCTCAGCTGAAAAATTAATGATTACTGATGACAGACAGGAATTGCCTGGGTACTGCTCCATGTATTTGCCTAGTGGAGGCCCACCGTACCAAAGGTGGGTCAGAAATCACACAGCTGTGGGTTATCTGATTAGGATGGCCACTGTGTTTCTGTGGTTGCAGGGGCAATTGTGGGAGTCCTAGGTTGCTGACTGTCTATCTGCCTGTCTTAATTTCTAGCCATCATTCCTCCCAGTCAGTGCGTATCTTCATTTTAGGTGAGCTGTTCCTTTATGGGTGGAGAAGAATAGGAATAGTATGAAGATCGCCAACCTTTTTAGGTAAAGGGCCAGACAGTAAATATTTTAGGCTTTCAGGAGATACTGTCTTTGTCAAGGCTACTCCTATCTGCTGTTTTATTGGAAGGCAGCCTTAAACAATACATAAATAAATAGGCATAGTTGTATTCCAGTGAAATTTAATTAGAAAAACAGCCCATAGTTTGCCGAACCTTGAAATAAACTGGTTTGCTTTCCATGCAGCCCACCTAAACTTTATCAATCAAAGTCTTCAAAGTTTCTTATGTCCTTTCTTTTCCCAATTTATAATTTGATACAGGATTTTCTTTTATTTTTATGTTCTATTTATCATTTCAAAGATGATAATGGAAATGAGTCAGACACTTGTCCTCAAATTGCCATCTTTCCAGGAATCCCCAATGCCTATTTTTTTTTAATGTTCAATATCACATTCCATGATAAAGACCTTTAATGTTCTTTAGCTCCACATTGATATTTCGTCTCAAAAAAATGAACACCAGTATCTGAAGCCTAGTTTTTAATTTTCTTTTAAAGAATTCTCTTCTATACTTACTTAAGAGCAAAAAAACCCCACTGTTCTCTAGAGGCAGCAAGGTTTGTGTGAAGCCTGAATTTCTTGGCTTGACTCCATTTTTTGCTGTTGGAGAAAGATCTTCATAGCTAGAGAAAAGTAAGTTTCTTTACAGATTCTCCAACTTAGAAAATACCAGCACTTGAGCCTCATTCGGGGAACAGTGAATACTCAAAAATCTCCTCCTCAAGGTCCTATCTTCAATAAATTTTAAACAGATGCAGTTTTGGGATCTCCCTGGGTGGAAATTCAAGCAGTAAATATAAAATAGTTGCTCTGTTCTAGACACTGGGGTTATCTCAGAGGTATGGGTTGTAGTTGCTAGCTTCTAGGAATCAATTGTGAAATTAAAGGCTGAGATATTTGGCAGTTATATCTGATTGATTGGTTCATTCTTTTTCTCAGTATACATTTATTGAGTGCTTATTATATGTCTGGTCCTATTCTAGGCTCCACAAACACAAAAATTAAGACGTGGTCCTTGTATAGATAATTGTAGTCAATTGGAGAGGAGAAATAGGCAAACCACTAATTAACGTGGAGAGTGTGAGGAGTGCTATAATGGAGCAAGTCACAAAGTATGATGAGGGGACTCAGCCTTTCTGGGGGCAGGTAAAATTCAGGGCAGACTTTCAAGGAATAGATGAAGTTGAGTTTATTTGGTTAAAGGATCAAGATTGTCCAGCCAGACAGAGAAGAGTTGGCAGAATATGCAAGTCATGGAGCAGTGAAATCACACAGGGGAGCTCAGAAAATGGCATGTAGGTGGATCTTCAAAATGTCCACACTTAATGTTTGCATTCTTAAATACTCTCTGCCAACTCTAAGTGCTATAGTATGGAGTAATTGGAAACCACTGAGATTTCACTTTTGAATTACCTGTGCAGAGAGAGGGTCTTAATTACTATGTCTTCAGCACCCAGGACAGTGCCTGGCACATAGTGGATCAGAATGTTGTTGAATCACTGATCCTTAAATAAATGTGAAAAAATGAAAAAATAAAACCAAGTTCTCAGGTCTCAGGTGATGACGTGGTTTTGACATTCTGTACTCAGCCTTGGTGATGCAAGTAAAGATGGTTAAGGGACACATGTAGTCAACTCTGTCTCATTAAATGTTATGAAAATTTTGGGTGTAACACTGTGTCCTCTGTTTCTCTCACAGCCCCTTTATACACACACACACACATACACACACAGCCTGTCACCAAATCTATTGCACCTATCTTTGAAATAGAAGCTGAATCTAGCACTTTTCTCCTTCTCCATCACAGCCAAAGTCACTATCATCATAGATAACTATTACTCATTGTAGTCACTAGTCCCTGGTCTCTCTGCTTCTATTTGCCAGTGAGCCTTAATGATACCTTCACTACCAGCAGCCAGAATAGCCTTCTAAAACATACATCAGTTCAGTTAGCCCTCTGTCCAGTACCCTCCAGTGAATCCCCATTGAAATATGAAAACCATTGACCATGGCCTACAAGCCCTATTATAGCCATGCCCCATCTCTCTGACCTCCTCTCCTACCGCTCTCCCACCTTTCGCATAGGACCCCCAGCCATTCTAGGCTTCTTGCCATTTCTTGAACACATTAGGTATATCCCCTCTTCAGGGCCTTTGAACTTGTTTATGCTTCTGCCTGGATTGTTCGCTCACATCCGTCAGTTCTCTGTATCAGTGCCAACTTGTCAGGCCATCCCTGATCTCCACATAAAATAATATAAAATAACATGTCTGGAGGTGACAAGAGTTCTAAGTGTTCATCTGTTTTACTTTTTAGTGAACTTTTCCTCACTGTTACATAAGTTTTATGGGATCATCATTTGTTTCCCAATAATAACTATTGACCCGAAAACCAGAAAATTTTATTACAGAGTGTACTTTTAAACTTGATGGTGGCTGGGATCTACTATGGGAATTACTCGCTACTCTGCATGGAAAGGAAGCAGAACACAGAGTTGTGTCATAGGGTAGCTCTATTTTTAACATCTTAGGGGGAAGGAGTAACTGCGTGATGGGTATTAAGGAGGGCACATGTTGTGATGAGAACTGGATGTTATAGGCAGTCGTTGAACACTTCAAAAACTAATGATATACTATATGTCGGCTAATTGAAAATTTTAAAAAAGGAAAAAAAGGAACACAGAGCTGTTTCAGGAGGGGCCATACGGTTCTCCCTCAGAAACTTAGGCAGGGGTTAGCTGGGACAAGGTTGAGCCTCAAAAACTGTATTTTTAAGGAATGCAGGTGATATAAAATATTCTTTCTGTAAGCCTATTTATAAATAAATAATAATGGGCTAACATTTGTATGTCAACTGTGTTACCTAGGAAGTAAGTGTTCTATGCTTTCCATTTTGTAGATAAGGATAAGGTACAGAGAGGTAAAACAACTTGCTTAAAGTCTTCCTCTGAGCAATTAGCAGAACTGGGATTTAAACTGAGTTGGTCCAGCTCGCTACAAAGTCTGCCCAATCCCCTCACTGCTTTTCCTATGAGGGACAAGGAACAAAGAACGTCTCCCTGGCTCCTGCCTCATCACATGGCCAAACCAAATTCAGTCTCTTAGTTGGTAAGTACTGCTTGTGGCACCATATTACAAGCTCTGTCTTAGCTTCTTCACTGAAAATAGACTCCCCACTCTTTCAGGAGTGCTGGGAGTGAACTGTGTGAAATATAATAAAATGCATTCATTCACCATACAAATCAGCCTTAAATGGGGCAGAAGGATTGAAGACCTCTCCCCGAGTGAATGATTTTGTAGATTATTGATTTGGGCAGCAGTTTATTTAAACATTAAAACCTTGAATGAAGTAACTTAGCCTGAAGAAAAATGTGTCAAGTACAGTCCTTGTTATAGCTAGTTTCTCAGCCTCTGAGGACTTTGTAAACTGTCCAGATGTATTTATTTTCTAAAAAATATTTTCTCAAGGAAAAAAGGATGGATTTGGAAAGGGAGAGTGGGATTTGTCTCTAGAAATGATAATCTGTTTGAAAAGGAAACTTTTGAAAGGGCTTTTTTTTTTTTTCCTTTTTCCAGAAGCATTCTCTGCTTTTCGAGCCAGTCAAAAAACATTAGATGTTGTTATTCACATTCTGAAAAATGTAAAATGCTTCCCTCTCCCTTTCCTGTAGCCTGCATCCCCTTCATCTTTCTTTGTTACAATTGGTACATGGACTTGGTATTCTACCAAAGGAGCTGGAAGAGATGGAAGTACTAATTAATGGGAATAATTCTGTGCCAGTTTAAAACTTGGGGGGTAAGATGGGGGAGGAGCAAGGATAGTTCTAGTCTATGGGACCCCCAAATAACAGTAAACAAACATTAACGCTACATAGTTTTGTACAGTTTGAGTACCATTACACATATTTCTTTTTGATGACAGTGCCACTGACTGTTCCCCCAGTTGTCTCACACGTGTTAATCATGGCTTTCCAACTAGCATGCCACTTTCTCACAACAGGGCCTTGTAAAGTTGAGAAGTTGGGATCCCAGTTCCACCATTTGCCATGGCTGTGTGAATTGGGCAAGTGATATCCATAATTCTCAGTTTCCTCATCTACAAAATGGGGATAATAATTAAGGAATAAGAAGAATCAATATTTATAAATTTGCTAGTACAGTGCCTCACATTTTTTTACCTTCATGCTTATCTAAGGTCATCCTAAGCTTTCAGTGAATTATTGTACTAGTCTCTTTTAACTACTTTGCTGTAAAAATGGTGTCACTTGAAGAGAATCCCTTTCAGAATTATCAATGCTTAATTTCCAAGAGATGGAATGAATGAGAAAGTTAGAAAGGAGGAAAACACCAAATGGATTAAGAACATAATGTCGTTTATGTCATGGTGATTACTGTAGGGGTTCAGTGAACATCTTTATTTATTTTTTTCTTAAAGATTTTATTTATTTGACAGAGAGAGATCACAAGTAGACAGAGAGGCAGGCAGAGAGAGAGGAGGAAGCAGGCCCCCTGCCGAGCAGAGAGCCTGATGTGGGACTCGATCCCAGAACCCCAAGATCATGACCTGAGCCAAAGGCAGAGGCCCAACCCACTGAGCCACCCAGGCGCCCTCAGTGAACATATTTAAATTAGAGGCTCTTTATATGTATTTTACCATCTTAATCCAGACTAGATCCTTGTTAAGAATAAAAACACAAAGCAAAAACAACCCCAAGTTGGAAAGAATGAATTGCCAAGTATGTAGGTCATGAGTTCTGCTATGTCAGGAGCAAGGGTTCCCTGCTGTATTTTAAGACTTTGAGATTTCAGGGGTAGGGCTAAAAGATTGGAATCATCGAATAAAATGCAAAACCATTCCACATACTCATTTCTCACCCACAATAAGCTGGCCCTTATCCCTGCTAAGGGATTTGTCTTTTGTCCTGGATCCCCAACCTAGAAGCTCTGATTGGCATCTGTTTCCCATATCAGAACATTTTCCTGAGCATGTTCCCAAAGTATGAATACATCACCACTAGACCTCCTCCACCCCAAAATAGGCCCTTAAAAATTATACCGAAAAATAAACAACAAATGAAACAGATGCCTTCATTTTTTTTTTAAAGCAATGTGGTGAAATATGAATAAAGTCTGTGATTTAGTTAATATTGGTGTCCTGATGTTAATTTCTTAGTTTTGACAAATATATCATCGTTATATAATATGTTGACATCAGGGGAAACTGGTGAGAGAGGAACTCTTTGTACTATCTTTGCAATGTTTTGATATCTAAAATTATTTCAAATAAAATGCATATTTTAAAAATGAAATTTGAGATAATGTAATCTGTTTCTCCTACTTTAGATAGAAAGAAACTGAGTTCCAGAACTCAGAAACTGTAGTGACCAAAATCCCGATTTTATGACTCCTCAGTTCTTGTTGGATTTGAAAATGTACTTAGAAACTTCCAAATGGTTAGTTTAACCAATGAGCCCCTTTATAAAAGAAGTTTTTCATTTTTGCCATTCTGTGTCTATGTTCATAGACATTGTTAAAGTCCACCGCATGGGGTCTAAAGGAGTGGCTACACTAAAGAGTCTGAGGATGAGGATAAGAAGTAGAGTCTCGAACACAATATCATCTGGCCTAAATTCAGCCCTGTTCTGTAGTGTCATCTTATTATGATATGGGTCCTAGAATTGGGGGTCATGTGGAGTTAGAGGTCAGACCCTGAAGATAAGTGCAGGTATGGGGGGGGTGACTCTCAGGAGCACAGACTTTTCAAAAGGAATACCAGCATTTTGATCCAAAGCTTTGTTTCAGCCCTAGTGAGTACACCTGGGCTGCTTGAACCCGGATTGGCAAAGAAGCCCATCTCTTGGATTTGTTGAGTTGGGACTTTGATGTCTTCTATTGGCTATTCTGATTTCTTACACCTGGTCATGCCCCTGCCTTAAACTCCGGCTATGCTCCCGGGCTTTAGCATCCCACCTGCTGTCTCCTGGCTTTCAAACCCCCTGACTTTCCCACTAGTCATTGGCTTTACCTTTTCCACCTGGCCTTGACAGCTTGCACCAGCCCTGTCCTGCAATGCTTATTGGCTCTTCCCTAGTAAATAACCATGGACAGTATGTGATCTTGTTTTGAGACCAGCCTGCATTCTCAATCAGAATCTGAGCTTCTTTAAAAGGATCATACCTCACTTATTTTCTTGAACCACATCATCCTACTGCTGGAAAACTTTACCACAGATGGCTTGGAAGTTGATTTAGCATTGATGATCCCCTTTATCTTTTTCCATGACCAGTAGCTAGACATGAGCTCATCTTCGTTCTGGTTCTAAATGAGAAGAATCCCTGTGCCAAGAAAAATGGGAAGATTAGATTTAGATGATAGTGGCTTGAAATTGAACTCTGCCAGGGACCTGGCCTCTTGGAGCTTCAGTTTCTTCATCTACGAGAGGATGTTATTTATTAGTAGCTCAAGATTTCAGAAGAACTATACCGAATGATAGTCCTAGCCATTTCCTCACAGAAAGTGCAATTAAATTTTCAAATAACACCATCAGAAGTGAATGGACCTAGGAGTCTTACTGGTGCCCCTTTCTCAGTTTAAGAAAAGAACAGTTACTGAGTTCCCAGGAAATACCATATTGCTTGAGGAGATTGTGGAATTAATGAATAGAAGCACATTCTTCAATTTGATCCAAGGATCTTCTAGGACAGCCTCCTCTTCCAACTTGTGTTAATTCAGCCTGAAATGTCTGGGCATTGACATTCTTGCTGTGACATATCTCTGAGCTAGAATACAAACTTTATAAAGAGCATGATGGCAATTTTGTTTGAAACTTGCATATGCATAGACTAAAAGGAAATATGCTAGGATGTTAAACAGTGGCTATATTCTGGGATTATGGGTATTTTTATTCTTTTACATTTTCCTTTTTCTCCAATGCATATATCGCTTCTATAGTGAGAAAAAAACAAATAAGTAGTATACAAGAATATTTTTGAAAATCTCAGCACTTAGTGCTGAGGAAGAAAGGAGAGTGGTAAGAAAGGAAGCAGAAGGCCTTCTGTAAGTTATGTTTTTGTTCATTCATTCTTTCAACAAATGTTCATTGACCACCTAATATCAGTCTTTGAATTCTGTCGTTGTCAGATGTAAAAGTAAGTCAGAAATGGAAAATAAAGTCAGGAAGTTGACCTCTAGTAACTCGCACTTCAGCAGAGGATGTATACAAAGTATGTAGTTTCAGATTCTGTGCATTCAAGGTCTATGAAATCCCCACACAAGAAGCCTTGGCTTAAATAAGATAAAGGTCACCTTGGGCTTGTCAGAAAAAAACTTCATTAAAGAGGTGACATTTGATTTGGGCCATGGAGGAGTAAGTAAGATTTTGATAAGCAAAGACAAGAGGCAATCATTGGTCTTTGTACTGGTTTCCTTTTCCCTGCCTGTAGAAAGAATGTAGAGATGGAAACTCTAAACTTCCAGTGGTGTGAAGATGGGCCTGTGGAGATAGGAATAGAAATGAGAAGCTTCTGGAGAGCAGGAATTGTACCCTCCTTGTCTTTGTATTCCCAGTGCACCAGACTGGCTATGTAGTGTCTCTGTGCACACTTAGTAAATGAACAAATAAATGACCAGTGAAGTCCTAAGCAAAGTGTTCAGTAGTAGTGCTGGAGGAGGTCATCAAGAAGACATGACAGCAGGTTGCCTCTGAGCTGGACCTGCGCAGAACCTCTTGTCCTCTCCCCTGTCCTTGGAATATATGTTCTGCCCACTGTTCCCACAGTGGGAGCTGTTGCACCACTGCCATTCTGGTGCAAGCAGCCTTCATCTCTTCCTGGAATCACTGCTGAGATCTCCTACCTGGTCTTTCTCCTTTTGTGTTTGCCACCTACAGATTCTCCACAATATAGCACCTGGAGTGATCCTTTTTTAAAACATAAATCAGATCATGTCACTTCTTTGCTCAAAACCCTTCAGTGGATCTGTATCTCACTCAGAGTAAAAACTGAAGTCCTTACAATGGCCCATAAGGTGTTACATGATCCATACACTTCCCCCTACCTGATTCTTCATCTCCGACTACCCTCCCCAATTTTTGTTCTCCAGAAGCACTTGACATTTCTTGAGCATGACCGGTTCTCCCTGTGAAAGCCCTTTGCACTGCCTGTTTCTTCTGCTTGGAGATCTGCATGGCCATGCCCTTCGCCATCACATTTTTGATCAAATACCACCTTCTCTGTGAAATTTGCCCCATCCTACTCTTGGAACTCCCAACTCTTCTTATCCTGCCCAGCTGTAATCAAATTTCAGCATATTCTGTTGAATATTACGTCCGTTGTTTACTCTGTCCCTGTTCCAACATAGCTTCCATGATAACAAAGACCTTTGTGCTTTCTTCACAGATACACACCCAAACATCTAAAACAATGACTGGCACATGGAGGGCAACTCAATAAATACTCATTGAAGGAATCAGTGATGTCTTCCATACTCCTTCCTCTCCCCCTGCCCCACCCACCAGCCAGTCATTCATCAGATCCAGTTACTTACACCACCCCTTCTCTAGCGGGTTCACTCCACTCCAGCTACACCCATTGCTCAGGCCCGCATCATCTGTCACCTGAGCTCTGTTCCTTTACTGTCTTCAGGACCAAATCTCTCCTGAACACTTCCAGTACTTCCCCTGAATTCATTAGCACAGTTACCTCTTACCATGCTGAGTTCCCAGACTTCAGTCAGACCTTCTTGCCCATATGATAACTCCTTAGCTTGACTCCTGAGGTCTTCTCAATTACCCTTCCAGTCTTACATTCCAGCATCTCTCCTCCCCTCCCAGGAACCCTCTCTACAGTTCCTCTTACTGTCAGGTAAGCTTACTTTCAGTCATTCAATGGCACGTCACCCTTATCTTCTTCTGCTTTAGCACATGCTCTCCTGTCTGTTCCCCAGAGCCTACTTAATGCTTCGTGGTCTGGATCCATGGTCCTTATTACACACATTGGCCCTGCTGTGCTCAAATAGCTGCTTTCCACATTCAGCAGGGAACTCTGGCCAATGGTATATTGGTATATTTTAGAAGATATTGCAGGGAGCGGGGAATAAATGCTCTGCTTAAGGTGGGGGGAAATGAAAGTACCTAAAATGCTGTGAAGGATTAATTTGATCTCTTTCTTAAGGGATTTTTAACCCTCTTGGCCTAAAGATACCTCCCCATCTGACTTCCCATAATACTTTATTATCTGTACCACACAAACGACAGTTTTTATGTATTACCCTATGATGGCTTTTTTTTTTCCTGAAACCCCAAAGACATGCATGGTCCTATGATGGCTTCTTAAACTATTCTTGTAAACAATTTAATCACATATTGCCATTTTATTTCTCATGTTTAGTTTTGCTTTTTTGCCCTCTGTAAGGTCAGGAACCATGGCTTACACTTCTGACTTTCCCTTAGGATAACTATCAGAGCTCCTTATACAAAGCAAGTGCTTGTTAACGTTTGCAATGACAAGTAAAACTATCATTACCTCCTGGCCACCACATTGGATGCTAATGAGGGGGAAAACTGCCTGTGTTTTCAACTGTGCCATCTATACCTTTGGAAATCCCAAGTCTGAACCCTGATGGTCCCATTTTACAAATTTCCTTTGAATTAGGATTGTATAAGCAAGCCCAAATCCCACTTCAGGCTAATCTTCATGCTGGTGATTGACAATCCTCCAAGGGACTAATTTTTTCAGGAACACCGCATGCCTTGCTTGTGTCAAGCATTAGTCCCAGGCTCTTCTTCTCCCTGCCCTCTACCAAAGCCCAGTAGGGACTTTTGAGGAGTAAAAGTAGGAGAAGGGAGTGAGGAAGAGCAGAAAAGGGCAGTGGCAGGCATGAGTCTGCTGGATGCAGGTTCAAATCTCAGTTCTACCATTTCCTAGATGTTTGATTCAGGGCAAAGTGTTTAAGCTTTTTGAGTCTTGATTTATCCTCAGCTTTTAAGTGATGAAGAATTTGTGTCCACACTCCATTTATGAGGATTAAATATAAAGCATCTAAAATTGTGCCTGACCCAGGGTAGACACCTAGTGAGTGAATGGCACCTGATACGTGCTGCTTTTTTGAGTTTCCAAAGTGTGACTACAGTCATGACAACATTTATTACTCATAATAACCCTGTGAACCAGGTAGGGTGCAATTACTGTGCCTCTTTTATAGATGAATAAAAGAAGGTCTGGAAAAGTTAACTGGCTTTCTTAGCATTACTCAGAAATGTCATGACTGAAGGTCGCAAATCCAAATCTTCTGTTTTCCAAACCTGAAACACTCTGATAGATTATGCTTGATATAAATAAAGCAATGTCTTTAAAGTACTTAGAGACTGAGTGGTAAAATATTTTTACATCAGTTGCAGGTACAGCATGGTGGTTTTGGGGGGGCTTTTTTCCCCCTGGAGGGAGAGAGAAAGTTGGGGGGTGCAGAGGGAGATGGAGAGAGAATCTTAAGCAGATTCCATATGCAGAGCCTGATGCAGGACTTGATCTCACCACCCTGAGATCATGACCTGAGCTGAAATCCAGACTCACAATGCTTAACCAACTAAGCCACCCAGGTGACCCCAGCATGGTGTGTTCTTTAATTAGATCTCTGTATTTAATCAGTTCATTTTATAGAAACTCATAAGTGGATATTATTTTTGAGACAGAAGGTTTATTTTTTCCTTTTAACACCTTATTCTGTAAGTTTTGTCACCAACTCAACATACAATAACCTAATGCATTTTTTATTTTCTTAACAAAAATGTAAGGAATTTCTTTATAAAAAGTAGCTGAAACTTTTTTTTTTCCTGAAGTGGGTCTCCAAGGAAGCAAAGAGTTGCCAGACAATTACTTTCTTCCCCCTCCATATAGGAGGCAAAATGTAGTCTTATTAAAATCCTGAGAATGAATTCACTTAAGCTCCCCACTGCAGGATGTTTTTCTGACAAGTTCTGTCTCGAAAAAGTATGTTGTACAACTAATTAAGAAATTATTTTGACAGGGTGAATGTTTTGAAGCTCTGTGTTGTACACAACCTAATATAATCTAATTTTCTCCCAGTGAAACAAAATATGTGGATTAAAAAAAAAAAAAGCATGGTCAGATAATATCAGTAATAGGAGTGCCTCAATTTCAGCTGAGAATTCAAGAAGCAGCCAGCCAATTTGTCTAGGGAAATTTGCTCTTGGCTAAGATGGTATAAAAGGTCTTACCCCTGGGCAAACCATTTATTTTAAAAGTTTAGAAAAAAAACATTTCTTCATTGATTGTAAGATTTTTCAGAGTTACCATTTCTGTGTGAGAGGATGCAGGATGGGAGGTAAATGGCTTGCTATTTAGAGGAATAGCAAATTTGGAATGTTTTAGGGTATTTACAATTAATCTCCATTCTGGGTTTTAAGCATATTCTGGGCTTGATGCATATTCCAAGAAAGATGGTAGCTAAGTCAGGAAATCTATAAATCCCAAGCTGACAAACCATCCTAATTTTTTTGTGTGTGTGCATGAATATACGTATGTATGTGTATGTATATATGTAGTGTGTGTATATGCCTGTATGTTTATGCAAATGACCCCAATAATCTAAAATCTTTATTTTTCCCTATTGCTTTTGTGACTGTTTCATGGTGCTTTTAGAGTGCAGGTGAGAAGACATGTGATAAGATGAATACTTTAACAAACAAGTGATACCAATAAAATGAATTTTTATATTAAAACTTTTATAATTTTCCTTATAAGAAATGTATTCTAGAAGTATGTATGTGTGTACATAGGGGACTTATCCTAAATTTTACCTAATAGTGCAAAGAACAATGAAAATCCTCATACACAAATGAAAATAACACTCCCTGTAAAAAGCTATTAGGCTCTCAAAATTATGAATACAAAATAGGTGAGGATAGGGGCGCCTGGGTTGCTCAGTGGGTTAAAGCCTCTGTCTTCAGCTCAGGTTGTGATTCCAGGGTCCTGGGATCAAGACCCGTATTGGGCTCTGTGCTCTGTAGGGAGCTTGCTTCCTCCTCTTTCTCTCTCTGCTTACTTGTGATCTCTGTCTGTCAAATAAATAAATAAAATCTAAAAAAAAAAATAGGTGAGGTTATTTCCATGTTTCAGAAGGAATGAGTAAACCTATTTAGAGAGGCTATTCTAGGTCTTCTTCTATGTTGTATAGGACCCTGATTCCTAAATACCACTAAATCAAATGGAATGTTTGTTTGTTTGTTTTTTCAAGATCTATTTCTTGGGGGCACCTAGATGGTTCAGTTGGTTAAGCATCTGCCTTTTGCTCAGATCGTCATCTCAGAGTCCTGGGATGGAGCCCCCATTTAGCTCCCTGCTCAGTGGGCAGTCTGCTTCTCCTTCTATCTCTGTACCTTACTCCTACTCATTCTCTCTCTCTTTCTCTGTCTCTCATATCTCTCAAATCTTTTTTTATTAGAATGAGAGAGAGAGAGAGAGTGACCTGCAGGGGATGGGGAAAGAGGGGCAGTGGGAGAGGGAGAGAATCTTAAGCAGACATTCCCCTGAGCACAGAGCCTGATGCGGGGCTTGATCCCACAACCCCAAGATTATGATCTGAGCTGAAACCAAGAGTCAGATGCTTAACTGACTGAGCTACCCAGGCACTTCTCAAATGGAATGCTTCTTGTTTTTTAATTTTATTTTTTTATTCACTTTTTAATTGTGTTATGTTAATCACCATACAGTACATCATTAGTTTTTGATGTAGTGCTCAATGATTCATTATTTGTGTGTACAGCATGTGCCCTCCTTAATACCCATTACTGAGCTACCCTATCCCCCCCATCCCCGCCCCTCTGAAACCCTCAGATTGTTTCTCAGAGTCCATAGTCTCTCATGGTTCATCTCTCTCTCAAATGGAGTGCTTTTTAAAGATACCTGTACCACAAAAAGTATCATGTCATCTGCAAAGAGACAGAGTTTGACTTCTTTGTCAATTTGAATATCTTTTATTTCTTTTTGTTGTCTGATTGCTGTTGCTAGAACTTCTAATACTGTGTTGAACAATAGTGGCAAGAGTGGGCATCCTTGTACTCTTCCTGATCTTAAAGGAAAAGCTCTCAGCTTTTCTCCATTCAGAATGATATTCGCTGTGGCCTTTTCATGGATGGTTTTTATGAATTTGAGGAATGTTTCCTCTATCCCTATACTCTGAAGAGTTTTAATCAGGAAAAGATGCTGTATTTTGTCAAATTATTTTTTTGCATCAATTAAGAGGATCATATGGTTCTTGTCTCTTCCCTTTTAATGTGTTCTATTGCATTGACTGATTTGCGAATGTTAAACCACTCTTGTATCCCAGGAATAAATCCCACCTGATAGTAATGGATAATCCTTTTAATGTACCGTTGGATCCTGTTGGCTAGGATCTTGTTGAAAATTTTGGCATCCATATTCATCAGGGATATTGCTCTGTAATTCTCCTTTTTGATGGGGTCTTTGCCTGGTTTGGGGATCAAGGTAATGTTGGCCTCAAAGAATGAGTTCGGAAGTTTTCCTTCTGTTTCTATTTTCTGAAAGAGCTTCAGGAGAATAGGTATTATTCTTTCTTTAAATGTTTGGTAGAATTCTTGATGGGAATCCATCAGGTCCTGGGCTCTAGTTTTTTGTGAGGTTTTTGATCACTGCTTTAATTTTGTTACTGGTTATTGGTCTGTTCAGATTGTCAATTTCTTCCTGTTTCAGCCTTGGTAGTTCATAGGTTTCCAGGATGGCATCCATTTCTTCAAATTGCTTAATTTATTGGTGTATACTTGTTCATAATAATTTCTAATCACTAGCCATCAGGGAAATTCAAGTCAAAACCACATTGAGATACCACCTTACATCAGTTAGAATGGCATAAATTCATAAGGCTGGAAACAACAAATGTTGGAGAGGATGTGGAGAAAGGGGTACTCTCTTACACTGTTGGTGGGAATGCAAGTTGGTACAGCCACTTTGAAAAACACTGTGGAGATTCCTTGAAAAGTTAAAAGTAGAGCTACCCTATGACCCAGCTATTACACTACTGAGTATTTACCCCAAAGATACGGATAATAATGAAAAGAAGGGATACGTGCACCCCAGTGTTCATAGCAGCAATGTGCACAACAGTAAATGTCCGCAAGAGCGAAATTGTGGAAGGAGCTGAGATACCTTTCAGCAGATGAATGGATAAAGAAGATGTGGTCCATATATACAATGGAATATTACTCACCCATCAGAAAGGATGAATACCCAGCATTTGTATCAACCTGGATGGAACTGGAGGAGATTATGCTAAGTGAAATAAGTCTAACAGAGAAAAACAATTATCATATGGTTTCACTTATTTGTGGAACATAAGGAATAACATGGAAGATATTAGGAGAAGGAAAGGAAAAATGAAGGGGGGATATCAGAGGGGGAGACAAACCATGAGAGACTATGGACTCCAGGAAACAAACTGAGCGTTTCAGAGTGGAGGGTGGTGAACACTGGGTGTTATATGCAAACAATGAATCATGGAACACTATATCAAAAACTAATGAAGTACTGTATGGTGACTAACATAACATAAGAAATAAAAAATAATGAATAGTGCCCTCTCCCCCGAGTAAAGTGGAGGCTTCCATTGGAAAAAAAAATTAAAAAGACCCATACCTTAGCCAAACCAACTGAGTCAGAGTTTTTCTTTTAAAAGGTCTTTTAATTTTTTTTTTTTAACAGAAATGACTTAGTGATGAGAGAATTAAGGAAAAGAAAATAGTGTAGAAGGATTGTGGTTTTCTGGATTGGATTATAGAATATGATGCCAAGGGAGAAGTAGACGTAAGGGGAGGGAGATGCATTCAGTCTTGGAGATGTTACATTTGAGGTGCTTACAGGAATCTAGATGGAGATAGCTGGTAGTTTATTGTGACGTGATCTGGAGGTGGTTAGACAAGGCCAGGTTAGAGATGTGTGTTATGGAGTTGTCCATTATTCTTTTTTTTTTTTTAAGATTTTATTTGTTTATTTGTCAGAGAGAGAGAGCGAGAGTGAGCATAGGCAGACAGAGTGGCAGGCAGAGTCAGAGGGAGAAGCAGGCTCCCTGCGGAGCAAGGAGCCTGATGTGGGACTCGATCCCAGGACGCTGGGATCATGACCTGAGCCGAAGGCAGCTGCTTAACCAACTGAGCCACCCAGGCGTCCCTTGTCCATTATTCTTGATCATTTGAGTAGCAGACTTATGAGCAAGGTCCTATATAAGAGCATAGACAAAGAAGATTGTGGTGATCTCTAATTCATAAAACATTTCTGATTATCTACTATGTGCCAGGCATTGAACCAGGCTCATTTATATCAAAATGAGTAAGTCCTTCCCTCAATAAATTCACTGTTTAATTGGGAAGAAAAACCCACTATTGAATATATTGGAGAATAAGAAATTTCTGCCTAGAGACCTAGAAGGAGTGGCCAGAAGAGGGGGCATCTTGGAAACCCTTAATATTTCAGATAAACAAAATGAGGGATGAAGCAAGAGGTAAATACTCTCAGTGATCAAGGTGGTTTATCATGCTTGGGAAAGGGGGATAAAGAATTATCAAAGCCCTTCTACCTTAGGATTACCAGATTTAGTTCCATCTAGCTACCCCAAATCAAACCAACCCAAGCCCAGGATGCCCAGTTAAATCTGAATATGAGATAAACAATAAATAATTTTTAATGTAATTATGTCTCATCCAGTATTTGGAGCATACCTGTCATTAAAAAAATTGTTTATTTGAAATTCAAATTTACCTTTATATCTTGTATATTTTTTCTACTTACATGATTCAGTAATGATTACTTTCTATATTATTCTTGCTGTTATTATTATTATTATATAATTTTTTTAAAAAGATTTCATTTATTTATTTGACAGAGAGAGATCACAGTAGACAGAGAGGCAGGCAGAGAGAAAGAGAGAGAGAGGGAAGCAGGCTCCCTGCTGAGCAGAGAGCCCAATGCGGGACTTGATCCCAGGACCCCGAGATCATGACCTGAGCTGAAGGCAGCGGCTTAACCACTGAGCCACCCAGGCGCCCTATTATTATATAATTTTGATAGTGCTTCACAGCATTCAAAATGTTTTCATAACCCTATGACAGGGCTAGGCACAGTGAACCAATATACCTTTTCACTGGAGAATATGTGTGCACTTAATGATGGTGTCTCCATTGACAGAATGTTCTCCGAAATCATAGTTACATTTCTCATGATGAGATCCTGTTTAATTTCATTTGGTAGACTAAGTATTTTCACATAACTATCTCACATCCAACCCTAAGAGGTTGGTAGGGCAGCACTTAGTACATCCAATTCTGTGTAAAAAACAGCTACAGTAGGTTCAGTGTCTTCTCCAAAGTGACCCAGTTTGATCATGACAGAGTGAAACCCTAACCCATCCCTACAGACTCCAACTCTAGTGCATGCTTATTGGGTTACACTATCCCTAAAGAAAAATTGTAAACCCATCATGTTGAAGTAAGCCTCTGCATTCTCGGATTTTACTTTATGTAGGAGCATAACCTCTAACTTATATTTGAACAGACTTAAAAGAACAGTCTAAAAAGTTTAAAGTAAATAGACTTTAAAAGGGGCAAATGATAACAGACTGATGTAAAGGGGGTGAATAAGCAACTATATTTATAGAGAATTAATAAAAATCATTGGAAACTTCCAAGTTTCTTGTAAACAGCTGCCATTAACGAAGCCTTGAAACATTCTTTGTAATTTTATGTTGATCACTAAATGTATTCTATTCTTATGACTTCCATATTTGGGAAAAAATTATTTGCATAACACAGTATATCCAGTTCCTTGGTGTCTGTAAACTTGTAAATAATTTTTTGAATTAGAATGGCTCAAGAAAAGAGCCTAGTTTGTAACTGAAAATTTAATAGGGCATAGATATTTATGTAATCTATTACTATATATTTGTTCAGTAATATATTCCCTATATGTTTTATGGGATATGAATCTGATCTCTCAGTCTAAATTGAGGTTAGTAAATCTATCATAACAAGGATACTAGATTGTTGTTAGAAGAACATGAAGGCTTTTACTCTTGTGTTTAATACTTAATGGTTGTTGGGGTTTTTTTTTAAGTTGCTAAAAATAGGAGCCCTGTTAAGTAGGTAAAGAACCCTCTTCCAAGGCTATTCTCCATTTCCCATCACCAGCCACTGTTCTTCTATTAGTTTCTTTCTCTGCCGCTTTTAGCTCATGCTCAATAAATGATACCTGTATTTTCATGTTAAATGCTATGTTCTTTTTTAATTTTATTTTTCCCCCTGTTTTATGGAGTGTTATGAAAAACTGCTCACTTTAAGGAATTGACAGGTCCATTAACAGAGAGCTTTATGTCTGAGAGTCCAAGCAGTTAGGCCTTCTGGATATTCAGGAAGTGGAGGGTGTCAGACCAGTCATTTTTATTGCAGACTAAAATGATGGCTGCAAGGAGATGGGCTCACATTATCACTTTATATAAATCACCCAGCCTGTCTTTCATTTCTTGCCTTCCCTTAGAAATTGGAAAGCTCAGAGCTTCTACACTTCAAACAGGAAAAGAACAGAAAGCTTAGGAGACTTTGTCCGGCATAAGGTTCCTTCAGCCCCGCCCGTTTCTCAGGGTACCAAGGGACCTATAGGAAGACGTGCTTGTCCCCTCTAATTGTTTGCAAAGGGTATGTGTGTCTCTTAAGCAATCAGGGATTTTGTAACCTGACAAACCTGGTTTATAAATCTCGACCTTGCCATTAACTAACTGGGTGACCATAGACAGGTTTATATGACCCATTTTTTTTTTTTTTCACCTTTAACATGGTGACAGTAATGACTCTTTCTAGTTACTCTTCTGATAGAAAAGGTCAAGGTGGCTGGGATCCTGTGTTCCCCATCAGCTGTAAGAGTTTGTTGATGAACTGCAGAGGGGGCATTCCAGGAAAATTCACGTTGTTTATGACCATAGCCGTAAGTGGAGTTATACCCTGATGAGCTGAAAGCTTCGACAGCCATTGCTCCTCTGTCTAAGGACCCAGAAAAAAATGTAGCCTCCTGAGCTCCTTTACCCCCTTACCTGGGTCTTACTCCTCTGATGGCAAGAAAAGGTATGAAGGGATGCCTAGGTGGTGTGGTAGGTTAAGCATCTGATTTTTGGCTCTTGGTTTTGGCTCAGGTTGTGATCTCAGGGTCATGGGATTGAGTCCAGCATCAGGCTTCACACTCAGTGCAGATTCTACTTTAGACATTTTTCTCCCTCTCACTGCCCCTCCCACTTGTACTCTCTCTCTAAAATAAGTTAATAAATCTTAAAAAAAAAAAAAGATAAAAGAAAAGCATCCCCCTCCCCACAAGTTAGAGCAACACCAGTCTAACCTGCCTCCCTAACTCCAGGTCCCTCTCCTGAAATCCACCTGATCTGTCAAGCTGGAGGTATGCCAAAGTGGGAGCAGTCCCAGGCCCATCTGGTAATACCAATCATATGGACCAAGGCCTTCCACTCAGAACATTCAAGAGGCTTAGAGATGCCAAAAGAACCAGGAGAGGAAAAAGTTAAGAGAACAAGCCACGTGGTTGAAAACTCTTTGCCTGACTACTGTGACCCAATCCCATGTTCTCCTTCCCATGGGGTACAGCAGAGTCCTCAACCTCAGCACTGAGGACATACGGAGTTGGATAATTCTTTGTTGTGAATGGCAGATAAGGGTACTGTAGGATGTTTTGCAGCATCTATCTCTGATGTAGCCTCTACCTATGGCAGTTGCACTCCCACTCCCAGCTGTGACAAGGAAAATGTCTCTAGACCCCAGGGAGCAATATTATCCCTGGTTGAGAAACCTACTGGGTTAGAGAGAGCAGCAGATCTTGAAATCTCTCTGAAGGTTGGAATAAGTCACTGATCCCTATAGAGCAAGATTAAAGCCAAGAAGGAAAGGACCTTACACAGGGGCTGGGATGTAGAAGGGGCTCCATAAATTTAGCTTTCTTTCATTCCTCTCTCCCTGGAGTGGTTACTGTGGTGTGCCACCATATCCCCACTTAAGGACCAAGGCACTCATTCTCCCAACTCCAGGAAACACTGGCTGCTGCCAGCTAACAGCTGAGTATCTCTGTGGGGACTGCTGTCCATTGAAGGTCCTGCCTCACTCAAGTTATGTCCCCTTCTGGGGAATAGCTAGTACCTAGTGACTGGTCATTGCAGGGATGTCAGTCCTTGGACCCCTTGCCTGGATCAGGAGTGTCCCTGAAGGGCCATCTCTGCTTCATAGCTCCTTATGGGATCGTGGGATCACTTGAGATTTGTGACTTCACTGTTTGTGCATTGTTTGTACTTCTCTCTGGCCCAGCCTACATCCCTCGCTCCTTACTGTAAGCTTTCCCTAGTCAACTTTCTGCCTGTAAATCTTTGCCACAGAGTTGCTTTTCCAGAGAACGCCCCCTAAAACACACTCCTTTTGTTCCAGGCTCTATGGGAATCTGTCATTTTTTAAATGAGATAATGCAAATCAAATCCTTCCTTAGTATTGTCATAACTGTGCAATAAATATTAGCTATTGGTATTATTTATGAGTTTATCTATCCCATTATTTAAATTATCTCTATCTTAGACTTCATCAGTCTCTGTGGGTCATGGGTTTCTGAGGCAGTTGTCCCTACAAATAAACTGTATATCCTTTTCCCCAACTATTATACCTTTTGAGATTCATGGAGGCTAATTCATTCTCACAGGGGTTCTGGTGACCATATCTGCTCATACTGATGTTCTCCTAATTGTATAAATTTTGATCAGAGGTGGTAATCCCTTTTAAAATGTCACCAGTAAGCACATTGAGACAGAATCCTGAGGGCCCACAGCAGGTCGAGAGGGAGGGTTTCAGACTCGATCCCCATTCCAATTTACAGACCTTTTGGTCTGTATTGCTTCCACACTGTACTGCACTTGTAAACAATAGGCTTTTTCACTTGCCAGGACAAAAGTTCTGGAAGCCTCATCTTTGCATCTCTTTCCTCCTCTCCAACACCATTCCCAACGTCTCACATCACAGGCCTTCATTAGTTGGGGACCCAGGTGTGGTTGAAGGAGGATGAGTTGGCTCAGAAGGCAGAGGAGTGTTGTTAGCTGAGGGGCAAACACAAAGCTTCTCTTGTTAGAGAACATGAACTACAAGCTTCTCAGTGAGATACCAGAAGGCACGAGACCATAGCATAAATACAAAACCCTTCCAGAATATGACCACAGACATCAGTTTGTGGAACATCTGTACTTGCTACGTGTGCTTGCTACATTCAGGAGGTTTTTCTCTGATCCATCTTTTCTAATTGTTTTCTGATGTCCCACTAAGAAAGGACAGACATTAGCTCCATTTTTCATGGAGACACAGACTAATTATTCCAACTGAAAGGGCAGAATTCAAACACAGTTCTGTGTAATTTCAGAGACTTCTCTAAATGACCTGTTTAAAACCTCTCACATGGTCTGACCAGAACACTTTCTATGAAAACTTATGGAACAGAATACAAAATCTTGTGAAATTTTAAGACAAATTGATGAGAGCGCCAAAAAAGAGAAATCATACCGATGGGGGCGAGGGGAGGCAAATCATGATCAGTTACCTATTTTGGACTCCAATTCCACCAACTTTTCACAGGAAAATCCATTTTCTCCATCTTGGTTTTCTTGAAGAGTAATTTGCTCTATATACACTTCCCAGCCTCTCTTCTCTGTTTTCCCATACTCCCACGGGCTTAGAGTGGACCTGTCTGATTAATAAATGTGGAAGGAGTAACCAAGCTAGCTCAGTTCAGCAACACCTCCATTCTTTGCCTTGCAAATGCCCCCTACCTTTTTAGAGACCAGGTCTCTAAACTATAGGAGGTCCTATAGTTTTCCATACAGAGTCTTTTTCCTGGGCAGGCTCTCCTGTCACAACCAGGTTGCTAAGAAGCCTTCTTAGCTCAGGGTGCAGTTAGCTGGTCCACTGGACTCTCACCTAAGCTATATTCTCTTGCTATATAGAGAATATGAATTCTCTGTATTCATCTGTGAGGAGACAGAGTGATGTTCGGCTTCCATCTTGATCACTCTTCTGTTTCTTAAATTGCTCACAGCCTGGCAGAAAAAGGAGGCCATTTTATTGCAGACTCCCTTGCAGTCTTCAACATTTCTGATTGCTAGCAGTATTTGGGGGGAAGCTGGAGATGTGTAGGTATGTGTACTGAACTTGCTCTTCCTTTGCTTGACCCTAGCCTGGGAGTTCCTCCTAAGCGGAGAGTCCGTTTCTGATTTCTTTCTCTCTCATAATCTTCCTCTTGCTAGAGTCCACAGCAAGGAGCTAAGTGAGAATTTATTATCTACCTATCTTAAATTTCTTGTGTGTAGAAAAACGGGTCCTTCTCATGAAAATCTGCTCTTCAGAGACAATCTGGTTGTATCAAAAATGATATTAATAAAGATGACATATGAAATTGACCATTTTCATAGGGCACCCATGGTAAGTTTTTGTTGTAACTGACAAACCAGGTGCAGAATATTCCATGTATAATTTAGACTCCTTCCCTGTGGGCTGCTCTGCTGGTTTTGTATATAACCTCAGTTATTATTGCCATTAAGAAAAGATATTTTAGGGACAAACTCATTTTTTGAATAGATTGTTATCTCAAATTAAAAAAGATTACGGGAACTGGCAATCAATGCAGCCATCTAATTGCTATTCCTCCAATTAAAAATTAATATACAGAAAGAGCTGCCTGGAACCAATTGGTCTTAGGATAATTCTGAAATGAGGGGGAAAAAAATAACCATTTAAAAGCAGCGGGCTTAGGTTGGTGCAGGCAGGGTTTGTGGCTCCTCATTTCCTTTGCATTCAGGCTGCAGGGACCAGCATGTTCCTGACCTTGTGTCTGTAGCCGCCACACCCAGGGCTGACTGGAAACAAAGGAGCGCTGAGCTCCTGTCTCATTGTTCCTCCTCTGTTAAAGATTTATGTATAAAATCACTTATTTGGTGATGTACTTCAGAATAGATGGCAGGTGTCATTTTTGTACAGTGCGTGTCATTTTATCGAAGCTGTGGAAAACGTGTGTGATGGTGCTTGTGCTAAAAATGTTCCTCTGTTCTTTGAGGATGTCAGTGATGCCGTCCCAGCTTGTTCTTTTCTGCAGAAGTTCATTTGCTGAGCAGTGTTAAGATAGATGGGGACCAAGGAATATGAAATCAAAGGAAGCCTCTTGTGTCTTGAAGACAGGACATCCTTCTGCTTGGTTCAAAATAAGCCTCTTTAATCTGAAAGAGTCCTACTTTGCATTTTGAGTGTAACAGGGACTTAGTTTTAATTGGAAACAAATCATCATACATAGGTGCGTGTAAATATATATGTGTGTCTGTGTGTAAGTGTGTGTGTCTGTGTGTGTGTGCATATGTACGAATGGACAGAAGTACATATGTATATGTGTATTAAATACAGTAGATGGGGAAGGCTCATCAGGGCTCATCAGCTCTCAGGAAGGAGGTGGGTTTTAGTGAGAAAGAAGCAGCCCTTTATTGATTAGAGGAGGGGCTGTGGGTGGAACCCCTGGGAATCCACACCTGTGATCCTGGAATGTTACTGGAGGTCCTCCCACTTCAGGAAAGATACGATAGAGCTGGAGAAGGTACCCAGAAAGAGCCTGAGAGTGATTCAAGGGACAGGCAGCTGATTAAAAAAGATGAAACTGTGGTGTAAAAAGTCTGAGGCAGGGAAGGAACGTGTCAAACTGCCTACAGATGCATGAAGGGATTGAACCTGGTGGGTGAGAACATGCCCAGTAGAGCCCAGCCGGATACACCTAGGAATCATCTGTGAAAGCTGTGAAGGGTGACTGGGGAGTCTGAATGAAGAACTGAGGTCTC
Source organism: Mustela nigripes (assembly GCF_022355385.1). Taxonomy (NCBI): domain Eukaryota; kingdom Metazoa; phylum Chordata; class Mammalia; order Carnivora; family Mustelidae; genus Mustela; species Mustela nigripes. The sequence goes on along the minus strand of NC_081569.1, from coordinate 41,462,185 downwards.
TGAGAGGAGGCTGAAAGACAGGCTTAGACCCAAGAAAAGGAATGTTAGAATACAGGCCTCAAGCTTGTGATGATCATCATTTCCAGATGGGGTAAAATTCCATACAAATGTGTGATGAATTGTATCATGGGATGTCAAGGAAGACCAGGGAGTCCTCCCTAAATTCCTTGTTCTCTGGTTCCTCTGTCTTTGCTCTGAGCCTCACTCAGCAGCCCTCTTGGTCTTCAGTAGCTAAGCCTGAGCCTGGGGAGAATTCCCAGACACTTTGTCTCCCTCTTACCTAGCCCTCAAGGCCTTTCACTTGTGACTCCTGAAATATACCTCTCTAGTCAGCCATGGTTTTTACTCCTCATTGCCACTGCCTCCCTAATGTTCAGACCCTAACAGAGATCAGTTAAATCAGAAAATAGGAGGATAAGGTGGGACCCCTTAAGTGTTGGTGTTTGCTAAAAATTTAGCCTGCCTCAATCAACCAATTCTCTCTCCCCACACATCCCTCAGATTCTTTACCTCTTTTTTACAATTTCTTCTTGTGGAACCCCTACATTTTGGACCCAGTTCCAGTGCCACCTTCTCCAAAAATTTTCCAGTCTCTGCTCCAGCACTTTGGAAGAAATGATTCCTTTTCAGACTCTGAATACTTCCTTCTACCTCTGTTATGGTACGTATCACTTTGGACCTAGAATTCTAGATGTGAATGTTCAATATCATTTCTCTTTGAAGAACTTAAGTTCCTTGGAGTTTTTTGGTAGTCCTTAGTGCTGGAAAGTAAAGGACTTTCAACATGGCAAACTCCTGGTTCTAAGATCTTTATAAGTACCTGATCCATTAGTCTTCATAACCATCCTGGAATATGGGTACTTTTATTAGCATCATCACCCCTATTTTTTCAGATTAAAAAACTGAGAGAAGCTAAGCCAAGATTACAGCTAGTATGTGGTTGAGTCAAGAAGAGAACCCAGGGAGCCTGGCGTGTGTTCTTAACAGCTATGCTCTGCTGTCTTCCAAATCCATGAGTAAAGGAGTAAGGGTAGGTGGATTAGTGCAACATGCATTTTAGCAGGATCTTCCTGACCAGCAAGGTATCTGTGCAAAGCAATGATTCCAGGGTTGACAACAGAACTGAGCTGGGGCCCTCATCAGCACTCACAGTAATTGCCCCCAGGGAACTTACCTGAACCTCTCTCTGTCCCTTCTCTCCTGGACTCAGACCTTGGCTTTTCCATTCCGAAGAAAGTACCATGTAAGCACAAGGGGCAGCCCTCTCCTATGTGGCCTGCCATGGAGTAGAAAAGCTCACATCAAGTGTGGGTATGTTGGGGGTGGTGTAGGAGGTTTCTATACCTGCCTCTCTGGTTGTATTGTTTTGTTTTTGTTTATGTTTTAGGATTGATTTATTTGAGAGAGAAAGAGAGTGTGGGGGCAGGAGGGGCCGAGGTAGAGAGAGAATCTTGAGGAGACTCCCCACTGAGCGTAGTGCCCCACTCAGGACTGGATCTTAGGACCCTGAGATCATGACATGAGATGAAATCAAGAGCCAGACCTTTTTTCTTTCTTTTTTTTTTAATATTTTATTTATTTATTTGACACACAGAGAGAGAGAGGTCACAAGTAGGCAGAGAAGTAGGCAGAGAGAGAGAGGGGGAAGCAGGCTCCCTGCTGAACAGAGAGCCCAACATGGGGCTGGATCCCAGGACCCTAAGATCATGACCTGAGCCAAAGGCAGAGGCTAACCAACTGAGCCACCCAGGTACCCCAGGTTCTTTTTTTTTTTTTTTTTTTTCTTAGTTGAGGATGGGTGTTGGCACGTCTATGCTCCTGGACTCAAATGTATCATATTTTATCATCCTATAGGAAAACTTTACAGATGTATGGGAGTATTTCTCAAGAAAATGAGGTGTTCACAGGCCAAATAAGGAGTAAGGGGGTTTAAGGGCAGGGCGGGGAGGCAGTGGCAGTACTTGACTCTACCCTCTTCTCTGAAGAAGGGAGAAGTGGTAGACAACAGTCATCAAAGGAGGTAACCATGACTCTGTGGCCCAGACTAGCCAAGTTGAGAGTGCCTCTACCTCTCAGGCTACAAATGTGAAATTAGCCAACTGCAAGATTTTACAGGCAGCTACTTCCCTTGAAAAGACAAAAAGATAATTTAAATTTTATATTTTCAAAGAAAGTATAAACATGGCCACTCATCCCACAAATAAAATCTAGTCAGTTGCTCCCTCCTTTGTCTGTTCATTGATACATTGGACATCTGTGTATTGGAGACCAACTCTGCTTGAAGCCCAGGGCTAGGTATTGGTAAAGGGAAACAGAAATTTAAAAGGCCAGCCCTGCCCTCAGGGATATAGGCTCGTATACAACTAACTGTATTTAAAGAAATCACTCAAGGGGCTTCTGGGTGGCTCAGTTGGTTGGGTGTCTTCCTTCAGCTCAGGCCATGATCCTGGAGTCCTGGGACCGCCCCCGACATCAGGCTCCCTGCGCAGCGGAGTAAGGGGGTTGAAGGGCAGGAGCTTGCTTCCCCATCTGCCACTAATCCTGCTCCTGTTCTCTCTCACTCACGCTCTTTCTCAAATAAACAAAATCTTTTTAAAAAATTAAAAGAAATTAAAAGGAAAAGAAATCAGTCAATAGGCTGTAGACATAAGTATACAGGATAAAATGAGTTCCTCATTTTTATGAAGTTTGATTAAACATAGTATTTAAAATTAGATAATCACTAAAAAAATCACACAAACATTTAAAGTGTATACACACACACACACACACACACACACATACACATTTTGCCTTCCCCTCCAGCATCTTTATTTTTCTATGCCTGATCCCTTAGAGTAGAGCCATTTTCTGCATGTTTATTTTTTGTTTGTTTTTTCTAGTTTTGACAGTCTGTATCTTCCTCTTTTTTCCTTTGGGCAAATTGTTCCCCCCCCCCTTATCAGGACTAACTGAATTAGGACTTAATATGTGTCTAGGAGAGGAGAATGCCTGGGTTCTCTCTGGTCTACCCTTAATGCCAGCAACACCACTAACAGCCTTGTCTAGTAGCCTTTTTGTGGATCAGTGGGGTGGTTGTTAGAAAGGCAAGCAGAATGAGCCAAGTAGAGTGAGCTGATAGGCATCCCCCAGAAGAACACTGGACATGCAGTCTATCAGAGATGTGTCCTAGGCTAGCTGCATGGTCTGCATATCCACTAGGGTCGAGAGAGCACAGGCCTGAGGCTAGACCAACCTGGCTTTGAATACTGCCTACTAGTTATGTAATTCTGGGAGAGATATTGATCCTTCTGAGCCTCTGTTTTCTCCTCTGTAAAATGGAGTTGAAAATACCCATGTAATGTAACATTATAGTGAAAACCGAGTTGAAGAATAGGAGAATGAATACAAATATGAAAAATGGGTGTATAATGTATGCATGATGCCTACATAATGCTCACTAGATGGTGGCTAATACGATTAGCTGTTATTACACAGCCTCTGTGAGCTTTCATAGGATGTTAATGAGAGGCCCGAAGGATGAAGTAAGTAGGCAGAGCGGATGGATTCTGTCAACATGGATCACATCCCTTCCCTTCAACTTCCTCGTTGAAGTCAGTTCCAGAAACCCTGAGGCCTGGCCTGATGGGCGTACTTGGTTCAGGTCATAGGTGCTCCTGCTATCATTTGATCCTAAGAACTGGCATCTGGGTAAGGATGTTAGAAGATAGGGAGCCCACTTGTCACTATATGTCCACCATCTGCCTGTTTTTTCTGAATACCTCCAGATGAACTCCAATCTATACCCTGGTTACTGAGAGTTGCTTCTGTACTTTATCATGCTGAATACTGCCATGGGGAACCATGGCCTAAGTCATAGACTGATCTTTTTCTGTCATATGGCTTCATCAAAAATTGGAGATCTGGGGCACCTGGGTGGCTCAGTGGGCTAAAGCCTCTGCCTTTGGCTCAGGTCATAATCCCGGAGTTCTGGGATCGAGTCCCACATTGGGCTCTCTGCTTGGTAGGGAGTCTGCTTCCTCCTCTCTCTGCCTCTCTCCCTACTTGTGATCTCTGTCTATCAGGTGCTAATTATAATAAAAAAAAATTGGAGACCCATACTGCCTACATTGAGACATGTTCTCCTGATGGACTGAGAGGTTCTCCTTTGGCCTTTAGTCTGTATCTATCTTTAAAAGCCCATGATGTGCACTTTCCATATACTCCAATCCACCTACTCAACAAAAGCTGAAATACATGGAAAATTATTTGTACTTGTGCTGCAGATGTAGAAATTCCTGGAATCTTATGGAACATTCTGTTCCACTAACAGGATTCCAGAATGGCATTAGGAGGACATCAGATCATTTGAGTTACTTGCTGGGACTTTTGGAAGTTAAGCAATCTTTAGCTAATCTCTGTTTTATATTTGATCTTTAAAGTCCACATCATAATACTTGGGAACATTGAGAGTGGAACTTCCTTCTCCCAAGCCAGATTGTGTTTTGGATAATTTTATACTGCCTGCTGAAATTACTGTTGATACTGCCTCTAGACAGGAAAAAGACTTGAATTTCTCTGAATGAAAAACTAAGTTCTAATCCTTACCCTTCTTGTTACCCCACAGTCTATGTCAAGACTCTAGTGACTTAAGTGGGACATTCTGTGTCAGACCAACCTTGAAACTCCTCATCCTCACTCCATTGTTATAAAAGAGAAAAACCGGTACCTACTAGGAGGTTGGGGGGGTAGTAGTAGGGCTTCATAATGGCAAAGCTTCAGCAAGCAATAAGTCACTAACTAAGCCAGCAGCAAACTTAGAAGTGATTGTGCTGCAAAGCCAAAAACTAATGTCATCCAGAAGAGCAAGATAAATTAAAAGGCAAATTGCTTTCCTGCTCCTTCTTCCTCTTCCAGTATCCGTCTCAGGACTGACCCTTGAGGTTTGTGGGTAATAAATCTTTCAAGCTTGCTTCCTGTTTCCAAGAGTTTTTAGATTATGGTTGACTCTTACCAGAATATTTTGGCAGTGAGAAGGTACATGACATGGAACAAGACAGGAGCGCTATCTGGGCCTCCATTTTGAGCCATGTCCCTGCTATCTCCAGCTTGCTTAAGAGACCTCATTGCCACTCTAGTCTCATAGCTAGTTCTGCCATCTCTCTCTCTCTTTTTAAAATTTTATTTATTTTAGAGAAAGAGAGTATAAACTGGGGGAAAGGGAGAAAGAGAATCTCAAGCAGACTCTGCACTGAATGTGGAGCCTGACACAGGGCTCAACCTCAAGACCCTGAAGTCATGACCAGAGCCAAAATCAACAGTTGAACACTAAAGCAACTGAGCCACCTAGGCACCCACTAGTCCTGCTATCTTAGCACTCATAGTCTCATGAGACTGTGTTGGAATCTCTTAACAGAGAAGTTGACATTCTGCAATGCTATTGTGATGATCATTTATCTTCTTTTCCCAGCTGACTTTGCCATGTGACAGACGAAATGTTCGTATTTCCCAGTACCATCCACCTGGGACTAAGGAATTATTCAAGGTGGTTAATGCCACCTTGAGAATATGAAGATATTCTCTGTGGTCAAAAGGCCTCCTGTCCTCAGAAGAGCACCCAAGTTCCTAAATGTCTTTTTCAGATGTGCTCTGACATTCATACAGAAAATGTTTGGTGAGCTCTTCTAGGGAGCCCAGTACCAAGATAGTGTCAAAACCTGGAGCTCTTACCTCTGAGGAGTTTGTGATAGAATTTTAAATTTTGCCTCAGGCTTGGGTTTCAGTTATAGGCAAACTGGAAAGAAGTGAATGAAATAATAAGAATCCTGAACTAGGAACTCAGTCTTCAATGAGCTACTCTAGACTCTGACCTGGGACCAGTAACTTGACTAAGCAGCCTTGGATCTCTGTTTCTTTACTGGGAGACAGGGATGTGTTTTTCTGGTAATGACAGTGTTTGCTCTATGTTCATACTCATCGAATATGTGAAAAACCCAAACCCAGATTTGTCTTGCATTTTTCATAATGATATAACTTTAATATATAGTTTTCTTTTTCTTTACTCACTTTTTGGGGAGAGATCTGTACTTCAAACCTCCTGCTGTTTGAGAAGGAGTGTTTATGTTTCCTGATTCTCCTGGTATCATTCAGTCCTGTGCTTTTCAGGCTGTACTCCATCAGCTAAAGGGTGGGCTCCTTCATGTAGACCAACTCTGCTTCTGTTTTATATTTTGGGCCTCAGCTGAGGTTTTGTTCATGGAAAGAGTTTCTCAATCAGCTAATGAGAGTTTGAAAATGACTAATTTGAACCCATTGCTCTTGTTCTTGGCACCTGTGCCTGGAATACTAGTAGCATTCTTCAGGGTCTTCTGTGCTTCTCACCTTTTCCTTGGGTGATTTTTCACTCTAGAGGTTTTTGAGAACCACTTCCGGATATCTCCACCTAGACTGAAAACTCATTTTCTCACTCAGAAAACTGAAAGATCATCTTCCCCACCTCCACCCTTTATCTTTCAGACCTGTTCTGTCTCCTGTATTCTCTGCCTCTTCGGTTGGCACCATCAACCACATAGCTTTCTAAGTTAGAAACTTGGGGATTATCTTAGCTTCTGCCTCTCCTAAGCCCTTACTACCAATCAGACACCAAGGGCTATTGGTTCAGTCTCTTCGCTTTCTCCTTAATGAGTCCTCTTCCTGCTGTTCCCTCAGCAGACTTTGACATTCCTTTTGCCGACCACACCCTCTCTAGAGCAGAAATATGATTATGTCTGTGCTTGTGTAGAACCCTTGCCCTGGTGCCCCCATTACCTGCTATTGAGGTCTGAACTCCTTGGCACGCTGGACAAAGTTCTTAGTGATCTGGCCTCCTCTTGTTTGTTTTGTATTCCTCTTCTACTTTGCACTTTACTGTCCTGTAATATCTAAGTTCTGGAGGTCCCCGAGATGCATCATGCTGCCAGCATTACTTGCACTACCCACTTGCTATTTCTTCTGCCTGGAGTCCCCTTCCACCTTTGTTTACTTGGGGGAATTACTGTTCATCCTTCAAATGGCAGGCTTGGTAGACAGCTTCACAGACAGCGGCATTTATTTCTTTCCCCAAACACTGTTCCTTTGCTGTGTCACTAATCAAGAAGTATAACAATTTGTTTGTATGCTTTCACCTTCTTCTAGATCACAACCTCCTTAAAACAGGACGGGGCCTTTGTCTTTTGAAAACAGTGCCTGGTGCAACATCTGAGACATAGTTGATATGCAGCTAAGCTGAATTCTCATTGAAGGTAGCTGAGTGCCAAATTACCAAATTATAGGGTTCCTTAGTGATAAAGAGGTAACTCACTTATTTTTATCCTAAGTTGTCAAAACAGTCATATGTTTTAAAACATCCAGTCATTATTCTGCCTAGAGAGGAATAAAGCAAATGGGAAACCAAAACTATGAAGACAAGCATTTTGCATTAGGTGCAAATTAAAACACCTAGGTAAATAGTAAAAGAGTCACAGTGGGAGATGTTAGTGTGAGTTCCTCAGGAAATATTTGCAGCTAATACTTTTAATTGATATTTTCCTGGAGCTGCGAATGTTCCACTGTGCGGCTGATTTGTTCCCATTTATTTTTACCTTTCAGCCGGCTAAATCTTTGCATAGATTACCAGAGCTGGTTCCATTTTAATTCCAGTTGCTCCTGGTGTACTACCAAAGTAAAGCAGTTGGGGGCCCGTTGGGATTTCATAGCTGTTTGATTCAAAAATTTATTCTACTGAAACCTCTTTAAACTATGGTGTTTAAAACCTCATGGATAATCAAATGAGATGAAGAGATGGTCCCCTCTGGGAAAACATACTTCAATTTGTAAAATATTTCCCTCAGATGTCTTAGGAGGAAAGGGATGTTTTCTGAGAAACCCACTAGCAGCGTGACATGATTCGTATTAGAGGTAAAGCCTCAAGGTCTGGGTCAGCATCAAGGTGTTTGAATACTCCTGGCTCCTGGAGCTGTACAGGTTTCTGTCTGAGGTCACCACCCCGATCTCCACCCCTGCCCCTCCCCCCTGGCTACTGCCCACCCCCCAGCCAATACCCATGCCAAAGAGATTGTCTTCGTTGTGTTGTATAGAGGGAAGCTTAGTTAAGATTCAAGTTTTTCCAGTAAAGGCAGCCCATTTCTTCTGTAGGTGAATGCCCCAGAGGCTGACTTACAGTGAGCGAGCCATGAGATGCCTAACCCTCCTTAGGCTTCTCTAAATTTTTTTTAAAAAATTAATTTGGGGTAAAAAATGGACAATTTCTTAATCTTATGTAAAGTGCTGCTAAAGCTCTTCCTCAGGAGGTTTTGCATTGTTTTTGTTTTTGTTTGTTTGTTGTAGGGTTTTTTGTTTTTTTGTTTTTGTTTTTTGTTTTTTTTAATCTATGTCAGGCAAACTGAGTAGGAGCAGTGAGCTTGCTGTGTAATGCAACTTGAACGTAAATCCCTGAGGACATCTTCCAGTCAGTTTGTAGGGCATGGCATATAGAAGTTGTGAATCCCCCCTGCTGTTTAGAAAGCTTGTTTGGAGATCTCTGCTACACTCCATTCAAGGCCACATCTTCGGAGAACCAGCCAGTGGTTACTTTGGAAGAGGCCTGGCTGCAACTCCTTAGGGAAACAATGCTTCTCTGCGCTGGTGTATTGTTGGGTTTTGTTTTTTTGACTTCTTAAGTCAAAGTCACTGGGTTATGATGTACCTGGAATGAAATTGACTTTATTGGGGGACAATTCTATGGCTGTTGATTGCGTTAAGGGTGATGTAATCACAGCAGTCAAAATCTAGAATATTTCTGTCACCTCAGAAAGTTCTCTTGAATATCTGTGTTGTCAGCCCTCTTGCTTTCTCAGCCCTTGGCAACCACTGAGCTAATCCTTGTTCTGATAGTTTTGCTACTTCCAGAATGTCTTGTAAATACAATCACAGAATATTGAGACCTTTGAGTGTGGCTGCTTTAACTTTGCAAAACACTGAGATTTGTCTGCTTATTGCGGTATCAGCAGTTTGTTCCTTTTTATTGCTGGGTAGTATTTTGTTATGTTGATGTTCTGCAGTTGGTTTATCCATTTACCCCAGTTGATGAACATTTGGATTGCTTCCAGTTTTGAATGATTATAAATAAAGTTGCCTTACACATTTGCACGTAGGTTTTTATGTGGGCATAAGTTTTCATTTCTCTTGAATGATACCTAGGAGCAGAATTATTAGTCCTATGTTAAGTATATGTTTAACTTTATGATAAAACTACCAAACTGCTTTCCAAGTGACTGTATACTTTTACACATCCAGTAGAAAGGTGTAAGAGTCTCTTTAGGTCTGCATTCTGACAAAAAGTTGGTATTGACCTTTTTTCCCTTAAATTTGGACCATCAGAATGGTGTGTAGTGCTGTCTCATGGTTTTGATTTCCATATCCCCAGGGACAAATGATGTCAGTATCTTTCCATTTAGTTATTTGCCATCCATAACTCTGTCTTGGTGAACTATCTGTTCAAATCTTTTGTCCATTTTTAAATTGGGTCATTTGTTTTCTGGATATTGGGTTTTAAGTACTCTTTATATATTATGAGTAAAAGTCTTTCATCAGATATATTGATTAATGTGTTGCAAATATCTTCTCCTAGTCTGTAGGCTTTTTTTTTTTTTTTTTCCTAAGAAGTGGTTTTGGAACAGCAGACATTTTGAATTTTGATAAAGTCCAATTTATTAGTTTTTCCTTTATGGTTTTTCATGGCTAAATCATAAAAATACTTGGAAAAAGGCAATAGAAAAAGGAATTCAGTAATTGGGGAGGAACAAGAGAAAGCAATGTATACCTTTTGTCTTTACCTGGATTTCCACTCTCAGTCATCTTCACTATTAAAGTTTCTGTCTTCTTTTTCCCTAACCACTGTCCCAACCACCCACATCTTGTTCTCATCCCTCCTGTGTGAACAGCTACCAGCATCATGTCTTTTTTTTTTTTTTTTTTTTTGTATTTTATCTATTTATTTGACAGAGACAGAGATCACAAGAAGGCAGAGAGGCAGGCAGAGAAAGAGAGAGGAGAAAGGAGGCTCTCTGCTCAGCAGATGTGGGACTTGATCCCAGGAACCCTGGGATCACGACCCGAGCCGAAGGCAGAGGCTTTAACCCACTGAGCCACCCAGGTGCCCCCCAGCATCCTGTCTTAGTGCAGTTCACCAAGATCTGAGATGAACATGCCCTCTGCAGTCTACCTGGACAGACACTTTGCTTTCTAAGTGTTTAAGCCACATTGAAAATGCATCTCCTCTTCCGGTGTGCCCCCCAATGAGGAAAGTAATGTCTAGATCCATATGCACTTCTAAAGGTACTCCATGTAATTTTAATATGTGCCATGGGCATTTCTTGATTATTATATTTCATGTAAATGCTTCTGCCTGATTTTTATAATCTTTTTATTTTATTTTTTAAATAATAAATTCAGTTAGGCAACATATAGTACGTCGTTAGTTTTTGATGTAGTGTTCAGTGATTCATTAGTTGGATATAACACCCAGTGCTCATTACATCACATGCCCTCCTTAATGCTCCTCACCCTGTTACCACATCCTGCACTCGCCTCCCCTTCCACAACCCTCAGTTTGTTTCCCAGAGTCAAGAGTCTCTCATGGTTTGTCTCCTTCTCTGATTTCTTCCCATTTGGGTTCCTCTCCCCTCCCTTATGATCCTCTGCATTATTTCTTATGTTCCACTTATGAATGAAACCATATGATTAGTGTCTTTCTCTGCTTGACTTACTTAGCATAATCCCCTCTAGTTCCATCCATGTTGATGTAAATGGTAGATATTCATCCTTTCTGATGGCCTGGTAATATTCCATTATATATAGGAATCATATCCTTTCTTTATCCTTTCATCTACTGAAGGACATCTTGACTCCTTCCACAGTTTGGCTCTTGTGGACATTGCTGCTATGAACTTTGGGGTGCATGTGGCCCTTCTTTTCACTACATCTGTATCTTTGGGGGTAAATACCTAGTAGGGCAGTTGCTGGGTTGTAGGGTAGCTCTCTTTTTAACTTCTCGAGGAACCTCCATACTGTTTTCCAGAGTGGCTGTACCAGCTTTTAAAATCAGTTCTGCCTATTTATCCAACTTTGCCTGCCATGGCTCCACCCCAGTGCAAATCTCTCCTCCAGCCACATTACTTGCCTTACTATCCTTGGGCACACCACATTCTTCCTTGTTCCTTCAGCAGGGGCTGTTTCCTGTGCTTGGAATGGTTTTCTCTGCCTGTATCTTGTCATCCTGGAGAACTACTACTCTTCTTTGGGGACCCCATGAAGTCTCTTGCTCCACTGGCCAGACCGTCACCCAGGTCCTCGCTGGTCTTCCCCCATCTTCTGTGCTCCCATCATACTTTGTCTATGCCTCTGAGAGCACTTTCTTTTCTGTGGTAATTTCTAATCAGTAGACCTTCTTCCTCCCTCTAAATCACAGATTCCTTGAGGACAGGAACTTCAGCTGGTTTATCTTCAGGCTTCAAGCTTTAGGCAAACTCCTTGCTACATTGTAGGGGCTCAGTCCATCGATGTTAAATGAGAAATTCCACCTTTACTTTTTCTCTGGTTGGTTCTCTCCTTGAAATGTTTCCTTGATCTTCTTTCTACCAACTCAGATCTCACCTGTTTTTTCAGGTCTAGTTAGGAGTCAGTCACTTCCAAGAAGTCTTCACTGCCTACTCCAGATTTCCTTCAACTGTCCAAGCACTTACGAAGCTCTCAGTGTGCGTCTCTTCCTCTGTCTCTCAGTCACTATGCTGCCTCCTACTATTGTTCCTCTTTAAACTGTAGTTGTTCTGCTTCCATAACCTGCTTATGGGATAATGGAGTACAGGGGCTTTGCCCTAAGCTTCTTTGTGTCTAAAAATATCTGGTATAATGTCAACCTTTCCCGCTGCTGGCTGAAACTGTCTCAGACCTTCAGAATCAACCCTGACCTCATCTGTGCCACCTTGTGTACAATGTAGACTTCTGTTATGGGCTTCTGATGCTCCATTGAATCTAATGCTGTACCCATCTGTCTTCCCAAGTTTCACTGTCCACTCCAAAAGAGAGACCAAAGCAGTTTTTAGAGTCAAACAATCCCAGAGACCAAATTCCAGCTCTGCAACTTACTAGTTGAATGACTTTTAATTAGTAAGGATCATCAACACCAGCTGCACTAACAGCCCCAGTCTCCGTGCCTCCACACGCTAAGGCTTATTTCTCTGTTAAGGTCAGTCCATGTGTCCATTATGTCAGTCTGTGTGTACATGGCAGGAGTTTCTGCTGTGCACAGTCATTCAAGAGTTCAGGGTCCTTCTGCCCTGTGATTCCCACACCTTTAGCATGAATGATCATTACTAAATAGAAGAGCCAAGTGTGGAGGAAAATGAGGGAATTTATTGCCTGGACTGGAAGTAGTATATATTACTTCCATTCATATTTCTATGGATGGAATTCAGCCACGTGGCCCGAATCTAACAGGAAGGGAACTCAGAAATGTATTCTTCCTATGTTTCCAGGAGAAAAATGAGGTAGGTTTATGTTACGTATATACCATCCTATCTATCATGGAAGTGGAAGGAGTTCCATGACATCTCTCAGGTTCCTTTCCCTCATTGACAATGTGGAATTATATCAGTTAGGAGTAGGTTTGGTTATATCTATATCTATATCTATCCCGAAATTATACTGCTTAGCCAGTTTTTCTTTCCTTGTGTGTAAAAGGATATTCAGAGTAGATAGCCCAGGAATGGTACAGTAATTCCATAAAATGGTACGGGTCACTGAATCCTTATAGCTCTCTGCTTGATTGTGCCTAGGATGTAGCCATTATCCTCATGGTTCAAAATGGAAGCTGGAGCTCCAGCTATCACATGCATGTTCTAAGAAGCAGGATAGATGAAGGAGGCAAAAAAGGGACATGTCCGCTCTCTTTAAGGAAGCTTCCTGGAAGACTTGTGACTATTCTGCTTATATTTCACTGGCCAAGTTTAGTTATAGAGCCACACTTATATGTGAGAGTGTCTAGGAAATACATTTAACTTAGCAAAAATATATGCAGTTCAAAATCAAGTTTCTGTTTCTAAAAGGCAGGGCAGAATGGATATGGAGATAGGCAGCTAACATTCTTTGTCTCAAAGATGAGGATATTTTCTTACTGGATTGTTTTAAGGGTCAATGAGACAGAATATGAAAATGGTGCCCAACTAATGGTACTTATTGTAATTATAAGCATAGTTCCTGTTATTTGCATGCCCAGCATGCAATCAATACATATTTGAAATAAATGTCAATAAGCAAATAAGCATTGTCCTGAATTTAATTGCTTTATTATTGCATTATCTATTTCTCATCATTAAGTATTCATTCTTTTAGATATTGAAGACTCCTGTTCTTCTTCTTTTTTTTTTTTTTTTTAAAGATTTTATTTATTAATTTGACAGAGAGAAATCACAAGTAGACGGAGAGGCAGCCAGAGAGAGAGAGAGAGGGAAGCAGGCTCTCCGCTGAGCAGAGAGCCCGATGCGGGACTCGATCCCAGGACTCTGAGATCATGACCTGAGCCGAAGGCAGCGGCTTAACCCACTGAGCCACCCAGGCGCCCCGACTCCTGTTCTTCTAAAGAGGTGCTTATTAGTCAAAATCTGATAAGGATTATTTTTTCATGATACCTTGTTGAACCCAGGGTCACCTGCGCTTATGACAGTAGGCAAGAGGGTTTAGGATGAAGCATGAGAGAGGGGAACCAGTATGGGGCTAAGATTTGGTAAACCTGACTTGCAGACCTAGCTCTGTTACTAACCAATAGTACAGCCTTGGGAGATTCCCTCATCTCTGGAATTCTGTCCCCATCAGCAGTTAAAGTGCCTAACAGTATAACACACATGGGAGCTGGACACCAGCTTAGGACGTAGGACACCTGGCTTCTAGTCCTGACTTCACCTCTAATAAACTATATGAACTTGGGCAGACCGCTTGCCTGCCCTTCCTGATCTTCCACTTTCTCAGCTCTAAAATGAGGGATTGGTTAAGATGGTCTTTGCAAGTACTTGCAGTTCAACTATCTGATCTTGCGATATAACACCCTATTGCCCTCACCGCACATCCGCCCTGCCCCGCAGATGCTGCGGAATAAATGCTGGTGGTTTTCTATTGGCTTAAATAATTTTTGCTGGCTCTGTGTGCCTCTTAAAAGACAGTAAACTGGTCCTTGGCCCTGACACACTTGGCCAGTCTCTGGTCTCTGGTTTCTTTCATCAGCAACAACCTGAGTCTTGAAACACTTGCGCTGGCCTGTTTCACAGGGTACATCTTCCTAAATGTAAAATCTTCCATGGCCTGCTTGGGTTCATGTTGTAGGCCTGAGCAGGTTAAATAACTTTCTTGGAACTTAGCTTTGCGATTATAAAAGGGTTATTCTGGGGCGCCTGAGTGGCTCAGTGGGTTAAAGCCTCTGCCTTCGGCTCAGGTCATGATACTAGGGTCCTGGGATCGAGCCCCGCATCAGGCTCCCTGTTCAGCGGGGAGCCTGCTCTCCCACCTCCACCTGCCTCTCTGTCTACTTGTGATCTCTCTCTCTGTCAAATAAATAAATAAATAATCTTTAAAAGGGGTATTCTGATACATACCATAGAGTACTTGTGGTGATTACTAAAAATGAGGACAAACTTCTGGTACTTATAAATCCTTCATAAAAGTATTCTATCCCCACTGTTTGGGGCCTCCCTTTACCCTCCAAAGCTGTGAAAGGCAATCGGATGGTTGGACATTTGGTCACTAGATAAATATGAGCTAGTCTCCAAATTCCAGTTCTTAAAGCAAAACTGAAGCAGAGGGTAAGGGTGAGCAGAATCCTATGGTAGAAGAACAGATGGATCTCAAATCCCCCAAGTCCCAGGGTGTATATGGCTGTGAGACTAAGACCCCTGAACTGCCCAGCACTGTGCTCGAAGCTGTGCTCCCAGTATGACACATGCTCAGAGGGGTGCCCCAAGAATATTCACAGGCCTCTCTCTCCTTAGGGAAAACCCATTACAAGCTGATTAAAACTAACTTGTGACATTTTACTAGTATAAACTTTTCAGAGGTATATATCAAACCCGCTTTATTTCACTATAAATTGGCCCCATGAATGCCCATCTCTAGGGGCTGATAAGAAGTTTAAGCCACATCAACAACATCAAAAATAAAATTAGCAATGGCATTAGTTACCTCTTAAAACATCCCTTCAAAAAGAAGGTAGAATGCTGAAAGTCCCCACCAGTTTAATTGTTTGCTGTTGCAATTAATTGGGTAATTTATAAAATTTATTTTTCCCTTCTGGCCAGGAGAGCCTTTCTATAGAGTAATGTAATAGATGTAATTTGGGTTTTAAAACCAAAAAAGGGAGCTCAAGCCAAAATCTCATAAAAGCCTCTCTAAATCTTAGAAGGATCCCCGCTCAGCCCTGAGCTAGGTTAGGTCATCCTGGGGATATGTATCCCTGTATTAGCAGGAGATCAGGGAGAGAGAAAGCCATGGAAGCAGAGGCTGACCTTCCTAAAGGCCACCCTGAGTAAGAAGCATGAATATTGCTTTTCAGGCTCATAGGGAATGCTATGCTAGAAGCTTATAACTTTCTTCCAGTTGAAAGCCGAGAGGGTGGCAGGCTGAATGGGTCGGTCCATCTGTCCCCTGTGCTCTGCACACTTGGAAACATTTTTTTTCTTGAAATAAAAAATCTTAAGCCCATAAACAGTGGGACATCTGCCAGTGTTCTGGGGGCAATGGGACAAACCATCAAGGAAATCCAAGTGATCTTTTTTTAAGGAGTGTTTCAGGTATTTCTGATGATTTAGGGCAAGGGGCTCAGAATTTGGCACCCTTTTATGGTGCCCTACAGCTCATGAATGTGCCCTAGGCCACCTGGTAACATGAGCTTTGGGAACTCCCCCCACGGTGGGGACCTCCTGTCATGTCTGTCAATACGTCAAGTACTTGGAATTGTTGTGCCTTCTGCTGCTGCTACCATTGGACATGACACCTGGCTAGGGCACAAGGAAGGCTTCTCATCTCCTGGATTTCTGCTTGAATTACCCTCCAGGCAGGCCAACTTACATGAGATGTTTTTGCTTATCAACAATGATCAGGTTTTAAATTAAACGAGGCAGAGGAACAAGAAACACTTTCTTCTCTTTGTCCTACTAGACCTCAAGCCCTTTTAGGTCATGGCCATGTCTTATGTGAGTTGAGAGGTTCTGGTGCCTAGCAGAGTGCCTGCTACTTAGGAGGCACTCAGTAATATTTACTGACACAAGGTCATGTTTAGCAGATGGATAAAGTGAAAGACCATCTTCTTGTTTGAAACCCACCTGACTTTATTGCCAAAAATAGACTTATCTTTCTGCTTCCTCTTGCCACAATTGGAAGTCCATAAATATACAGAGCACCTGGGCATGCCCTCCTGGGTGTGGTTAGTGGTCCGGGAGCTCCCTTGTGCACTTCAGTTCTTACAGTTATGAGTCTATGCAACTTCTAATGGGACCGACAGTCATGTGTGACAGTTTCTGGAATTGCAAATATAATTCAGAGATTCATTAACTTGGACTGGATACTGCACCAGGTGCTGTTGGACAATGAAGATGAACAAAGAGAATCTTTGTTCCTGAGTTGCTCACAGTCCAGAGTGAGAGGCAGTCACTTAAACACATGAGTATAATAAAGTACGAAAAAAGACCCAGTAGAGGGATTTCCTGGGAGTGCAGGAAAGAGATTGGCAGAGGGCAGAGAGAGCTTTTTTTTTTTTTTTTTTTTAAGATTTTATTTATTTATTTGACAGAGAGAAATCACAAGTAGATGGAGAGGCAGGCAGAGAGAGAGAGAGGGAAGCAGGCTCTCGCTGAGCAGAGAGCCCGATGCGGGACTCGATCCCAGGACTCTGAGATCATGACCTGAGCCGAAGGCAGCGGCTTAACCCACTGAGCCACCCAGGCGCCCCCAGAGAGAGCTTTTTAAAAGAAGTGAAATGTGAGCTGGCTCCTCAAAGATGACTAGGAGTTGGCTAGAAAAGAGGGAATGTCATTGCAGGCTCTGGGACCAACATGTCCCAGTTCAGTTCCCAGGAACACCAGGGCCACCGTGGTTTGGAGAGCAGTAAAACGTGCTTACTGGAGGACACGGGGAGCAGCGGTAATGGATGCGGCAGGGAGGTGGGCTCAGGCCATGAAGGGGGACCTGGTCTGCAAAGTGATAACATTTGGGTTTTACCCCATTCACTTGCTCATTAATTTACCCAGCAAATATTTGTTGAGAGCTTATCATGTGCCAGGCACCATGCTAAATGTTGAGGCTGCACACAAGCAAAACCCACTGTGCTAGTGGAGGGACAGACAGCCGGGAAGGGAACACACAAGTGACTAAGGTTATAGCATACTCAGAGAAGTGCTGTGTGGGAACTAAAGAGGGTTATGGAAAAGAAACAATTGGTGATTTCTTTAGAAATGAGCTTTTTAGGGGGCAGGGTGACACTTAAACTGTCTCCTAAGTTGGTCATTCAGCCAGGATAGATTGGGGGGGGTGATTAGCAAAGAGGAGTATTTAGGAGGCTGGGGTAGTCAACTGGGAAAGGCTCAGAGATGGGGGGGAAATAAGTGAGATATTTAGTAAGAGGTTCTATAAGCCTCCATGCACAGGGTAAAGGAAAAGGAGACTTTTTTTTTTTTTTTTTTTTAAACAGATGTAGGGGGCAGTTTGAATGTGAAACTCAGGTGAGGGAAGGGAGTTGGAGAGTCCACAGCACCTAAGTCCTAAGAGATGCCCATCGGGTGGGATCATACCTTATATCCCACTGATACGGTATCTTCCTCTTGTCTCCTCTTTGCTGGTGGCACCTCTTTGTTACCAACAGCAGTAGCAGTTCTTTGGTTTCCATGAAGTCCTGGCCCCCAGCCCCTCAGACACCGGTGGACAGATCAAAAGGTATTCGATAGCCCCAGTTTCTCCCAGTTTGCTTCAGAGTTGCCAGGCAGGTGTGGCTATGGAAATGACTGAGCACAAGTCAGCACAACACAGTGTGGTACGTATGAGTGAGTCTACCAGGAGGGGATCGCAGAGCTTCAGAGCCCAGGGAACAGTGGTTTGCATACTTGGATTTGCATTTCTTTAATTGTAGTTCTCTCCTAGAGACCCAGACTCTCACAGCTTATTTGAGCCTGGAGGGATCATTTGGTCCAGCTTCCAGCTTTTGGCACTGAGAAGGGTCAGCATCAGCACCATCTAACAGATGTTGCAAACTGAGGTCTAAAGCATTCCGGTGATGTTTCCTGCATTGATCAGCTAGTGCCTTGTGTGTGTGTGCTGGAAAACTGGTCTTCTGACTCCTGACGCAGTGTTCTTGCGATGATGCCATGTCTGAAGTTGGTAGAGGGATAGAACCCAGGCAGGGATGAGCTTCCTAAAGTGGGCTTAGAGTCCTAGACTTCCATAGCTGGCAAAGGTCCTTGAAATCATCTAGAACAGCTCCTCCACAGCAGGTGGGAACACTGAGGTCCGGATACAGGATTGACTTTCCCAAGTTATATAGCCAACAACTAAGGACTTGGACACAGGTATGCTCTCTCTGTGGTTCCGCAGCAGGTCTGCATAGCTGAATAACATGAGAGCGGAGAGAAAGCCCTCATGCTTGGTCCCCACTCCAGAGGTTCCATTGTGGTCCGGCTCTGGGAGAACCTAGTCATGGCTTGTCTTTTGTAAAATTGTCACCTGCTGATGGCAATGTGTAACCGGGGCTGAGAACCATGGTCTATTCCAATGACTATCTCAAGATTTACTGCCCACGCTCAGTGAGAAAATATGGACAGAGATTGCAATAGTCTTGAATTTGTGGAGGGTACCACAAATGTCAAGGTTCTTCCTGCAGTTGCAGACCCACTTAGTTTACTGTCTGGTTTCTGGGGGCTGGGGTAGTTTCCAAAGACCATCATCAACAATAATAAATACAAGCATATGTGGCTTAGGTGAAAGAACTGAGGAAATATGTGGATGCACCATAAATTTCTTATTAAGGAAAAGTTACCAAGTCCTCATCCTCCCCCAAACATCATCTAGTCTCATTTGCTCTACTTTCAAAATAAGGCTCATGAACCCCATCTTTCCTTCTCTCCTCCCTCCCTTGTAGAGCTTTTAACACAAGCAGGACAGTGACTCTCTCAGGCTTTTGAGTTTTATTCAGGAAGCACAGGTGACTTAACCCCATGTGCTAGTCCTATTCACCTCTCCTCTGCCTGCTTACAGCCAGCATATTCTTCAGTGAACCTTGCCAGCTCAGGGCTCTGAATTGAGCCCCTGGCAAATGTTAGTTGTCTGTGGTTTCTAAGGCTACCTCTCTTTTGTCCTGTAGAGCCTATCCCACCTCAACCCACCTCTTGAAGGTCTCCTTGCAGTCACTTCATGCTAAGCCAGTATGACTTTAGAATCTTACTGTTCTCTAATAGCATGATCCCTTCTCTTTCTGCCACAGGATCTTTGCACATACTGTCCTCCCAGCTCAAAAAGCACTTAGCACAGACCTCATTTACCATTTATTTGTGTGATTATTTGTTTGATGTCTGTCTCTTCCCACTATGTGGCACGATTTCTCAGGGCAGGTAATACAGCTGTTTTTGTCTATCACTGTATTGCTGGCACATAATACAGTGTCTGGCACATAGTGGATGGTAATAAATATTTACAAAATAGATGACTGAATAAGTGGGTGAAGGAGTCACAGCTTGTTTGGGGGATTTAATGGAATAGTATACAAACGTATCTTATAAAATACAAAATTGTTGTGGTGGTGGGGCTGCTCTGTGAAGATGCCTGCTCCTTGTTGAGAAGACACTATAGAGAAATACTGGCTAGGATCAAGCACTAGATGTGTTAGGGAGAAAAGAATCCAATCACCTTCTGTCTGGGCCTGTTCCATCCTTGTTTGTGTCCACATGGACGTACTTAAAAGCAAGAATTTGACATCAGAAAGGGATGATTTCCATCCTCTTCTGCTGTGGGATCTTCTTAGTCAGTTTGTTGAGATGGTTTCTGGAGGGGATTTAAACTTTTTGAGAGCCAACAAGGATCAGGAGTTCTTTATATTGCCATTTCATTCATATTTTAAGTGGTTCTGAAGAGCAGATATTAGCCAACCTTATCGAAAATGAAGAGATGAAGCAGTTTGCTCAAGGTCTGTGGAATGCAAACCAGAGTATGTCTGTTTCCAGGGTCCTTGATCTCTCTGTTGCCTGTGCGGGCTCTGTGTGGCCAGTGCACCAGTGGACCTTGGTAAAGGAAAGCCAAATCTTGGACTATTCAGATAGGAAATCTGAAGTATGGAGAAGTTCAAGTTATTTCCTCCCAAAGTAATAGCAAAAGCTTATGGCACATTTGGGGTCTCGAACCCAGATCTTAACTCTTCCAGCCTAATGATATTTAAATTATGTTCGTCTGACATAAAAATATATTGTAACTTGCTAAAAAATGTACTGCCTGCTGGTAAGTGCTGTCAGTTGCTTCCATTTTAGTCTTTTTCCTCATCTTGTTCTATTTCATGTTACTCTAAAAGATTCTGCAGAGTCCCATTAAACATTTTTTGACATCTGCTACTTTAAAAAAAATCTGCTTTTATTGTTTTATTAACTGTTTATATTGAAAAAGTAGTACACACATTATGTAAAAGTCCAAATGATACAGTAGGGCACATGGAAAGTGAAAGTCTCTCTCTTCATTGCCGGTCCCCTCCCACTATTACCACTTTCTTGGGCATTTTTCTGGAAATATTCTACATAGATGCAAATTATACATACATATAAATACTACATATATAAATAAATATGTGTGTGTGTGTATATAGAGAGAGACCGAGAGAGACAGAGACGGACACGCACATGTACACAGTTAGGCATACCTCTTCTAATGGCCAAAAATAATTCTATGTTTTGTAGAAGTGATAATGTGTATCATCAAACATTTCTCTCTAATACTATCCAAATTCTTATTTCAAACTCTTAATTGCCTTCTATTTATTTATATCGTTGGGATTCATTATTGGAGGTACAAGGAACTTGGCAGCACCGAGGCATTGGCAAGAAACCCTTGCTTTTCTTATAGTAGTAATTAAAACCCTGTTCCAAAATGAAATAAATCTGGTGGTTCACATGAGTAGATATTTATTAGGCTAATAGAAGTGCCTCAATGTGGCACAAGCAGCATGGAAAGCTGGGAATCAGGAACCTGGCCCTTCCATGAGCAGTGTGGTCCTTAAGAAGTCACTTCATCTCCTGGAGGTTCAGGGTACAGAAAGTTGAGCTAGATAGTTGACTAGGTCCTTTCCTGCTCTGCTACGTGATGGCTCTGTGAATTCTGATAAAGAAAATACCACGCTAGAAATAGAGAACCCGGGATTTACCAAATCATGGTCATTAATTCTGTGGATTAAATAGTTCCACTTCTTGTAGGTATGTAGTAGGATTATACTCCCCCTTCCTTTGATGTCAGTCACAGCTCTGTGACTTGCTAGTGGTCCATGAAGTGTCAATAGACATGACCTGCTTCACTCCCAGGCATAAGCTTTAGGAGCCGGTGCATGACTCTCTGTGTTCTGTTTTTCTGTCTCACTACTCATGGACTCAGGGAGAGGGACACACCCTGTCTGGTACCCTAGGGGAGGACAATGTAGAGCAGAGAACTAAGTGAAACCCAGTAGGTCTAGTGCAAGCAAGCAGTAAACCTCCATTGTGTTAAGCCAATGAGATGTGGGGGCTGTTTGTTTTTGGTACTTCCCTCAGCTGATTTTGTGCGAATGCTGGATGTGTTTCTGAGAAGTCAGAAACTTCAGAGCAATGAAAGAAACCTCCCAGTATGCATATAGCTCATTTCGTACATATGAAGGACTTTGCAGTGATCTTTCTGGCCATTTTGAATGCCTGGTAGAATCAGTAGTTGTCTTTCTTCCCCTCTCTCACCTTTCTTCTTTTTTTATTCATCTCTGTTCCCTTTTAATCTGTTTCCTCAACTTTTGACCCGTTTCCCTATTTTATATTCCATCTTCTGAGAGCTTGCTCTCTCCTCTCCCATTCCCTCCTGTGCCTCTCCAATCCCTACAAAGTCTTTTCTTGACACTTATCCCCTGACAATTGCTTCCCTGGGTCTGCCTTTCAGCTTCATAAAGCCCCATGTGGTCCCCACCTCCAGTTTTTTTCATGCATCCTCCTTCTTTCTTTTGGATCCTATCGAATCTGTTTTGTCTGAATTCTCTGATCAAATGGACAAACACCTTATCAAATACCTTTTGGACCATCCTTATCCTCCATCTGCCCCTGAGATGGCAGATGACATCTTTTTTCTTCTTTGGTGCCTCACTTTGAGTGACTCTTTTGTGGGGGCTCTTCCAAATTATGGACGCTCACTTTTATTTCAATTCAACTAACATTTCCTGAATCTCTACTATGAATGAGTCACTGTGGCGTCAGTGAGAAACCTAAAGACTGTCTGACACTCAGGGATAGGGCCAAGGAGTAAGATAGCACATGACTGTTAGGAATACCTCTGGAAAAGGACAAGTGAGACCCTTGAGAGTTGTACCAGTATACATCCAGCACCATTTTGTCTTTACCTGGCCATTAGCAGGTGTCAGGCGAAAGGACACTCAGAGCTAAGAAAGCTCACACCGGAATCAGAGTTGTGGTCAGGAGCCATGCACAGAAACTTAGAGACGTGGATGAAGTACCAGGAAATGGGATCTTGAAGAGGTGCTGAGGGGATTGTGTGACCAAAATCTGATGGTCAGAGTTCTGCTAACACGGAGATCCTGTGAAAGAGCCGGGGAGTTCTTCACGGTCCCGCCTTAAAGGTGCCACCTGACATGATATTTCCAAACAAATAGGAAAGGTGATCATAAAAGCAACTCATCCTAATCCAAAGTGGATTGAGAGACCTGCTCCAGTGGCTAGAAACAATTTGTCATGAGAGTAGTGGGAGGGAAGCTTTCCTTCTGACTGGGGGAGCCATAGGGTACTCAAGTAGAGAAGGCCTCATGAGGAGATCTGAGCTGGCCTCACCACAAAGCAAGAACAGTAATCCCTAGCAGCTAGTTATGGTGAGGAGTGACGGAGAAATGCTACACAAGGTGGAGAGTCAGATATACGGAACCTGGCAAGTGTTCATAGAATTTCTTCAGCCGCAGAAGGAGGGTTAAGAGGGGAGAGGCAAAGAATGGCTCCCATAGTCTCTGTCATTGAACCCTGAACCCTGATTTCTTTTTCCTTTGAGATTCAACTTGTCCTGGATGGATCTTAAGTATGACTCTTTTGAAGCAGACTGTAATTCTAAAATGAAGGGGGTTGTTTTGCAAAGTAGCTAAGAGTATATGTTCTGGAGTCAGATAACATAGGTTCAGTGTTGGCTTACTGTTTGAATTAGGTGAACCCAGACAATATATCTTATCCATCTATTCCTCCAGGTTTTTTCATCTGTGAAATGCAAATGATTATAGTATTATAGTGAGGATTGAATGAGATGATGCTTAGTATAGGTCTGACATATGGGAAGTGTTCAATAAGTTATTTCTTACTATCACTAAATGTATTGGTAATCCGTGTTGAGTTGGGAGGATAGAAACCACTCTAGGTATTTCACACAGAAAAAGACTTAACACAAAGGATTAGGCTTTGAAAAGTTTTGGAAAGACTGGCTGCATAAATTAAAGCAAAGGGTAGCCACCAGTTTTCAGCTTTGCCACGAGAGCTATGATTCTGAGAATCAGGAAGCTACTGCCACCTCCCAGAGGTCAAGAAACTGCAGAAAACCACCTCGGGTTATGGTCCCAGCTGGCCCTGCAACCCCTGACAGTCAGGAGAACATGGAAGCCACTGATAACTTGGAGCCAAAGCCATATGTTCACTAGCACTGCCAGAGGAAAAATGACTTCTACATCTCTTCCAACACTCATTTAAGTGCATTTCACAGGCAGAACCTAAACCATAGCAGGAACCTTGCTGACACAGGAACCTAGGAAATGCAGCTCCCAGCCATCATTCCCTGAGACACTGGGAGAGCCCTGAAAAGGCTTGGGAGTAAAAGGAAAGTGCCAACAAGTAATGCCCGGTATGCAGAGGATGTGCCTGCATCTGGAGTTCTGGCAATGGGCTGGAAGGCACCACTCTGTTTCCCTTCCGTGCTCTGTATTTGACACCTCCAGGGAAACTGTGGCTGTCTTCTCTGAGCCTCTGAGTCTGAGCCTGCCATCAATCACGGTACCCTGTCCTGGCTGCTCTTGGGTCTCTTGGAATGTCATGGAATGTCCTGTGTCCTGTGTCCCACTCAGTGCCCCTGCCTGCCACAGCCAGGTCAGTGTCTTCTTTGTGATCGTGCCAAACGCATTCACAGTGTTTTGGATCCAACTACACAAACTTTGGACTGGAAGGGAGACAGTTTTAGCTCTCAGACTGCTTCAGCAACATATGATTCTCCTCCGCAAAGTGCCTCCCATATGTCCCAGCAGATTTTTCACACTTTCTTTCCTTTGAAGCAGTTTTAAGTTGACCGAGAGTTAGGGGCATGGCCTTCCTGCTTCAGATGGGCCATCCACTGGCCGTGGAACCCTGGTCAGGTTGCTTCACCTTCTTTGGGCCTTGGTTGTCCCGTGCACGAAAGAGGGGTGTTAAGTTAGATGGCCTTAGGGCTCTCTCTGAGGCATGCTATGTTATGATTAGAGGCTAATCATAACAGGGGTGCAGTGCTTGGAGCACAGATCAGCACATAGATGGTGCTATGGAAGCCTTGGATATTATAATTATGGTCCCTGCGTCCCTGCTTGGTCTGTTCCTACCCAACAGATCCAACACCCATTCTCCCACCTTGGTAAGGACTCTGGGGTCAGAGACGATGAGACAAACACCTCACCTTGTGCCCACTTTGTCACTGTGGACACAGGTCAGACGCTGGTCATAGGCACATGCAGCCCTGCTTAGCTGGGGCACTGATGAGGGGCTGGACAAATCCGTGTTAGGACAGAGACATGTCATGGCTCATTTTCGCCTTTGAGGCCCTTTTTGTTTGGAAGACGCTTGTTGTCTAAAGGCAGCTAAATTTAGCCATATTTTGTCAGCTAGAATGTACGCTCCTGAAGAGAAGCCTAGCAAATCTCAGCCATGTCACACTTTATTAGTCATGCGAGCACTTAAAAGCATGCTTAGAAGAAGCAGCTTCCTAGGATTGGTGGTAACAGTGCTGAGAAATGCTGTGCTGACTCTTTTAGGATTTACCTCAAGAAGCAGGACGGAGGGGAAAGCATGAAATCTCCTAAACAATGAGTGACTTTTTTTTTTCCTTTCTCGCCAGATTGACAAATGGGATATTCAAACGAAGGGAAAATGTACAAACTGGGATAGATAGTGTTCGCATGGCCTTTTTCTTAGACATACCATCCAAATTCCCCCTCCCACCTCAGTTTGAATTTAGAAATACAGTTTAGTTGCTGGCATTTGGTTAACTATTTAAGGTACAGATGGGGAGAGAAGGTAACCTTTGTTGAGAACCTACAGTGGGGTAGGTGATGTATGCTCATCATTTCCTCTGGTTCTAAAAACTATGCAATAAGGTAAGTGGTGTAACCCTCATTTGACATAAGAAAACCCAAAGCTCAGAGAGCTGAATACCAATGGTCAGGTTATAAATTCAGTTTGCTTACCTCCTAAGACTCTGTTCTTTCCACAACTTGGGTCAAGGTTAAGTACATCAAGGGATTCAGATTAACCATGATTTTGAGATTTAAACTCCCCTGTCTTTATATCGGCTTCCTGTTTCACTGTGCAGAGTTCTTTGTCAGTGCTGTATGATTTCACTCTGCCAGGCTCAAGGGTCAGGATAGATGTTGGAGAGAAAGCTGCAGATCTCCAGCTACTAAGCCCTCTCCATGGAGTTAGGCCCAGACCGCTCTGGGAATTGGGAAACAGAAACTCCTGTCTGCAAAAAGAGACCAGTGTCTGCTCTTCCATAGGGCCCACAAAATGAAAAGGCAAACCCCCCCTGCTGTCGAGGGGAAAAGGAACTCTCCCCAGCTTTTGTTCATCTGTGAGTCTATGGCAGGCTGACAATTTAAACTCTCTCCTAACAAACCCTTCCTGTAAAATTTCCGGAGTTTCTAAATAAAGATAAATGTCTAATTCAATATGACAAGATGCCTCCAAGCATCCTGTAAAGAGTAATCGTTTCAGTGTCCCAACCCCACCATCTTTGCTCTTTCCCGCGAATTAAAGGTCCAATAAAAACAGCAGTCTGGATTGTCTGAGATCTTTTCTCTCATCTAGAAGACCATAATGGGATTCATGACCCTCTGCGAACAGGCTCTCTGGATGTTAGTGATGGAAGGAGCCTTGGAGATGAGAAATTGAAGTCAATAGACATGAAGTGATCCATGCAAGATTTGCCTGCTAGTTAGTGACAAAACCTGGGGTAAACCTGGGTCTTCTGACTTGAAGATCAATAGGTCAGAGCACAGTAATGTTGGAGAAAGAAGGCCGTACTCTTGATGCCACCTCTTAGCAAGCTCTTTGACCTCAGGAAACTCCTAACCAATCTGAGTCTCAGTTTCTTCATCTGAAACAGGATGAAGGGTTGTCGATTAATGGTAATAAAATATCCAGGTAAGTACTGCTGTACGGTGAGTGCTTGGTCAATGGTAGCTACTATTATTAAGGGGTAGAAACACTAACCATTATAGGAGTTCAGGGAAGGACAAGGACAAGACAAACATCCTGGAGTGGTAAGGAGTGACTGTTCAGAGATGGGTGTTGAATTGGGCCTTGCCGGCCTGACAGGTAGGGCATTGCTGGGGCCATGAAATGAATAAACTTGTAGGCAAAAGAGCAAAGATACAGTTTAAGGATAGTGAGTAAATAGGTTTGGAGTATTAGGTTCAGGGAAGTGATTATTTGCTGGAGATCAAACTGCCAAAAGCAGATTGAGAAGAATTTGAACACTGTGCTAAGAAGTTAGAGATGTAGGGAGTCAGGGACCTCTGAAGGGTTTTGACCAGAAGAATTGCTGAACTCAGTAAATCAGTCAGGTAGTGGCATAGAGGGTGAAATGGAATAGGGAGCAGCTGGAGGTTGGGAGAATTGTGGAAAGGTCCTTGTAGCAAGCCAGCGGGAGAGGAAGAATATGAAGGAAAGTTGTGGCATTTGAAATGAATAGGAAAAGATGAGTGTGAAGGATATTTTAAAGGAAAAGTTGGCAGGAACAATCAATACTATTGTAGGAAAGAGAATTTAATTAGCTTTGTAAAGTGGAGAGAGAATATTCATGGCTTGTTGGGTTGAGTACTATATTTTAAAGCAAAGGTGTCCCAATCCACAAGTCTAAGAGAAAAAGAACATGATAAATGATTAAGCTAAAATGACTAAAAGACTTTAAGAAATGATAAAATGAACTCAAATGAAGATTAAATGTTCCAGATCTGCAAGTCTTGGCTCAAACAAAAACCCTTAGGGTTAACTTTCAATACACATTTTGGTGATTCTTCAAAGTCTTTTCACTAATGGCAGATCTAGTTGCTGAAAAATGATGATTGCATATTAAAATTGGTGGCAAATACAGCCTTCGCTCTACCTTCCCTTATTTCTACAGGTTCCTGGAGCTAATTTGAGCTTTTCTTAGTGATCATGTTTTTTTTAACTTAATGATAATGCTCAGAGCCACCTTTCTCCAGCAGTGTTTGGCAGAAGGCTGAACCTCTGAGCTGTCGCTTGAGGAAAAGGACATAGTCAAAGAAGGCCTGGAAATATCATGTACCAGTCAGAGGTCAGTCAGGAGACAGAAACCTACCAATTACTTGAATATAAAGATAGATAAAACATTGTTAACTAGGTAACTGAAAAGGCAGAACAAGAACACTGAGTTATCACCAATGAAACAACTGTAGGAAGCAGTGATCACCCCTTGGGCTGGTATTATTAAATATGCCAGCTGGTATTGATAGGACTGGTTCTTACTAAATCCTAGAAGTTTACAGGAGGGGGACCAACTTGCTAAAACTTAGGCCTTTGAGGAGAGGGCTGCTGCTTGTCAGGCGCTAGACTGAGCTTAGAGGAAGAAGAGCTCCCTTGAGTCTGGAATCCAGACCTCTGAGGAGGGGTGCTAGCCGGCTGATGCTGGCATCTCCTATGCAGAGAGGCTGGTTCTGCAAATGTTGGAAAAAGAACAAAGTGGATTCAGCTGCTATGAAAAGTACTTGCTGCTGCCAACTCAAAGTGCTGCTGGGGTGATGCTTACTTAGAGCAGTGAACAGACAGGAAACAAACAGGAAGTTCCTCCTCCAGTCTCCCTGTCTCCCCCTCAGCGCCCCCTAGTGGCAGAGCATATCGGGGGGAGGGAGGGCAGGTTGTAAAGCAGATGGAAGTCTGCACTGCACCATCCCGGGCTGCCAGCCCTGCCAACCCAGTATAAAGAATGGGATTATGGCTGAAGCACAATAACTTCTTCACTGGCACATCCCATTTAATGTATCGGCCTCTTGGGTGGCCCCAGTGCATATGAAAGGCTCTGAGCAGTTCTAGGGAAAAGAAATCAAGTTACCTCTGTGTAACTGAGCATTCTTCAAACCCTTTGACAGAATAGGAGTTTCCCTATTCTCCTCCCTCTTCCCCATTATAATGGAAAATATAAATGTAAGAACGAGTGGGGTGGATCTGGACATACTGGCATAGAAAGATGCCCATTACTAATCACTTTAGTTTTATATGAACAACAGGTCATATGTTTATATAAAAATAGAGAAGAAGGCTATACTACACTTGAAAATAACCACAGTGGTTATTTTCTGCCAGGGAGCGTATTTGTTATGGGGTTCCCTTCACTTTCTACCTCACCTCTATAGTGTTTGAGTTTTAACAAGAGTAGGAATTATTTCCTAATCAGAATAACACTTTGGGGTAAAAAAGAAAGGGAACCACTTAGAAAAGACAGTCTTCACAGTGCCATCAATGTTCCTGTTAGTATGTGGCACTAAAATGAATGTCCTCTTTTTGGTGAGCTCTAAAGAGGTAAGCAGTGTTTACTAACACCTACTGCATGCAACGCTCTTGGGAATGTGGCATACATTCTCCCATTTAATCTCCTCATTGATACCATTATTTCTGTTTTCCAAATGAGGAGCAAGGGTCAGAAGTGTAATTTTCCCCAATACCTAATAAGGAGGTACTGCATGCATACTACATTGTGCCACCTCATTAATCTTATAGATGTATATTTCTTATATTTAATTTGTCCTTTCTCTAATATATTTTAAAAAGATTTATTTATTTTAGAGCACATGAGCAGGAGGCGGGACAGAGGGTGAGTGAGAGAGCATCCTCAAGCACACCCCTCATCCCCAATGAGCACGGAGCCTGATGCAGGGCTCCCTCCCCCGACCCTGAAATCATGACCTGAGCCAAAATCAAGAGTTGGCTGCTTAACTGACTAAGCCACCAGACTCCCCTTTCCCTGATACATTTTTAATGTCCGAGGACTTCTATCTTATTTTTCTAACATAACTTAATCTTTTTGAGGGATGCTGTGGGCTGAGATTTGTTCCTCCCAAATTCATACATTGAAGGACTCACCTCCAGGACCTCAGGGTGTTAGAGTATTTGAAGATAGGACATTTAACACATGACTGAAGTGAGGCTGTTCCAGTGGGCCTGATGACTGGTGTCATTTAGAAGAAGAGGAAGTTTGGACATATGCAGAGACACTGGGGGGGGGCCTGCACACAGACTGAGGGGTAGCTCCATGAAGCTGTGGTGAGAAGGTGGCCATGTACAAGCCAAAGAGGCCTCAGAAGAAACCAAACCTGCCAGCACCCTGATCTTGGACTTCTAGCTCCAGGACTATGAGAAATGAATTTCTGTGTTTAAGCACTGAGGTTGTAGTCTCTCATTCTGTCTGCACTCACAGACGAATAGGAATTGGTTTATACTTGTTTAAATTAGGTACCAGTGCTTTGCTTGTACTAGATCCTTTGTAAGCATCTGCTTATTTAGCATTTTGATCTTCTCTCTTTCACTCATTTATTCAACAAATCTTACTTGAGCATCTCCCTGTGCTGGGCACTGTTTTAGATACTGGGGATAAAAGGGTGAGCAAAACAAGAAAAATTTCTGCCATCGTGAAGCTTAGATTCTACCAGGGAAGAAAACAGAAACAAGAAGAGTAAAGAACGCTATGTTAGTGATAAATAAAACATATAATACGGTAAATAGTAACAAAAGTTAAGAAAAAACAAAGCTAGGGAGAGGATGTGGAATGGGAGAGGGGAGATCCAGGGAAGACTTCGTGAAGTAGATGACATTGGACTAAAGACGTTTATCGCTGTTAGAATCAGATACCGTCCAAATCAGAGGGTAGTCTTGAGTGGGTTTCCAAGGTCGTTTTCCATTTCTGAGTCTTCTAAAAGTCACTAAGCATGCTCTTCCCACACTCCTCCAAATCCAAATCTGCATCCTTGAGCAACTGAGAGATCCACACACTGGCCTGCTTCTCCCTATAGAAAATAGGTTACTCCCGGGGCAGCTTTTCTGGATCAGAAACCCTCCCCACCCCTACTCCCCACTCCCCACCTTCTCTTCAAATTTTTACTATGGCAATCATTTAAAAATAAATAAATAAATAAAGGAAGGAAGGAAGAAAAAAGAGGGAGCCTGGGTGGCTCAGTTGGTTAAGTGGTTAAGTTTGGCTCAGGTCATGACCTCAGGGTTCTGGGGTTGAGCCCCACATCTGGCTTCCAAGTGCAGTGTGGAGATTTTCCTTCTCTCCCTCTGCCCCTCCCCACCATTTCTGTCTCTTAAAAAAAAAAAAAAAAGCCTCAAAGTTACTCCCATCCAGTCAAAAATGGAGATGGCTTTCTCCTGTTTGCATTCCTACTAGAAAAGACCTTCCGCGTTTTCTGTTTGCTCACAGCTTCCTATTTAAAAAGCATCAGAAAACAGGGAAGGGTGGTAGTTGGGGACGAGTGGAGAGACTGAATCATTTCCAGGATTTACTGATTTGCTGGCTGACCTTGACTAAATCTCCTTAACCTCTCTTTCTTGAAGCCATCCTTTCACACAATAGCAGGGATAAAGAAATTTGCGGTTTTGATGTTGTTATCAAATGTTTAGAGCTTGTGGTTAGAAGAGACAAAAGCAGCCTGCTGTATTTGCATAGCATTTCCATTCCCTTCCTCTCTACTCCGGTTGCTGCTGTAATCAACACTGGGGCAGGCAGTTTCTCTCCTCAGCCCTCCCAGACCCCAGAGGAGACAGGCTGCCTCTGACCCCCTGCTTCTAGGGCTCTCAGGAACAAGGCATTGCTCAAACCTGGCAGCTGTGAGTGAATGGGTAGGGCTGTGGCCACCTTGACCTGCAGCATCCCGGCAATTTCAGCCTCGTTATGCCTACCTGTACCTGCAAGGCAATGTTCGTGTCAGGAAAGAAGCCCAGTACACAAGGAGAATGAAATGAATTTTGTAGACTCCACTAAGCCACCCTGGTTACCGGGGAGCAAAGGGCATGAACAGGGCAGGCAGGATCCCAGAGAAGACCTTCCCTTATGATGCATCTCCCGACTCTAGATTCTGAGACTGGTGGAAGCAAGTCTCCTGTGTGCATATCTGCTCTATGAGATGCCAGCAGCCGTGAGGAACTCTTTCATGGGCTCCTCCAACAGACAAGCACAAGGTGAGGAGGTTCTTGGTAATTGAGGCCTGGAGGCTACTAGCAGCATCCTGGATTCAGCCCATTCCCAGAACCTCGTCTACCCATGCCAGATCCCCTTAGGATTCCCCCAAATGACAGATGGCTCTCCCGGATGGCCAGTCAACACAGATGTGATCTGAGCCTTTAGATAAACAATAGCCCTTGCTGGCATAGACAGTAACCTAAATTTGTCCAATTAAAGTCCAGCAAATGCCACAGTCTTGGACAGACGCTGTGTGGAGGCCCCCATGGTCAATTTAAGGACAGAGGCACCGCACAGAGTAGGTGATATAATGTGTGTGGGGGGAAGTCTGAGTTCTGGTCCCAGCTCTTTTACAAAGGCCTTGGCCAAGTCACTTTCCTCCTCAGGACCTCAGTGCCCTCATCCCTAATGACTATAGGCCTATGTCCTTCCCATGCATAATCCATGTGTAATGCCCAGGTCATTTTCAGTATCTGCCCTTTGAACCTCACCTCCCAGTATCTGGGGGTTGAGGGTAGGAAGTGGAGAAGACTCATGGGTTTCCCCTCACCTCCACCTCTGAGCTCTTGTTTCAGGGGAATTCCCTCAATGTATTGCTCACACGTACCAGTCCAGCTCTAGCCTCTGATGATCTCTAAATAACACTCCACTTTTTCGTTGATAGAAAATAGCAATGAATAATCCCACAAACAAATTGCTTGCACGAGGCAAACCTAAAACATTTACGTGAATGAGGGAAACCATAGACAGATGATCTTAGGTAAACTGGTACTTGAAAATCCATCCCAAAGTCCAGATGGGAGGGACCTCTTTCTCCCTTCCCGATCCTTGTTCCCTTTCACTTCCTGGGCAGAGCAATTAATATCCTGTTCTGCCTTTGTCTTCCGGTTCTGCTTTTCCTTTCAGATCTTGTTCTGGAGGCTTTATGGTTTCACTCCCAAATAGCCCAGTAATGTACTCTCCTCAGTGTAGTTAGTTCCTTTCTAAGAGGGATTCCCATGCTAATCATTGGTGATCACACATAACACCCATTTAATCGGTCAAGATTTGTAAATCCTTAACATTTCAGTCTAATAAGAATTAGTTGACCGGCTACTGTGCTTGGTACAAGGTCTGCTCCCTATGGGGTCTAAAAAACGATGAATCCAAATTGACATGTACTCAGGTAGGAAAACAAGATGAAAACATGCAGTGTACTGATTATAATTATAAAATGGCAAAATGTATATTGGAAGAGGTTAGGAAAAGGAAGGACTAACTTGATTCAGGGGTATCTTCACAGATGATAGCTCTTGAAAAGGGCCCCAACAAATAGGCCACCTGCACCTGGTATTTCGTCCTAGAGAAGTCAGTCACTTTCACAGGGTAAGAAGCAGAGTCATCACCCTCTGAGACAGAGCCATAATCTATTCAAATACAGACCTTTTTAGGAAGTTGAGCTTCTCCAACTTCTTCAACACAGAGATAATACTGATCCTCGGCTGGTTTTCTTCTGTCCTTTCACTTTGTGAGCATTTACTCTAAATCAGGCACCCTTCGAGGCTCAACTCTTTACTCTCGTGGAGCTGTATTCTGGATAACTCAGCATTGAGAGGTGGATTGGTGGCTATGCACTGGAATTCATCTACCATTGGGATCAGGCACCTGGAGTCTGATTGTCTGACCGGCTGTAGATCAGTGGCACACATCTGTGAGAAGATGGCTGAAGGCAGAGCACAGTTTGTGAATGCAGACACCAAGGTAAATAAAGATACAAGCCCAGGGCCTCCTATGCAGCAAGGATGTACTCTTCCATTCGTTCTTTCACTGGCCATTTATAGAGTGCTCAGTTTGTGCTAGGGGATAGAAATGGGAGTAAAACCATTCCTTCTTCTTATGGAATAACCAGTCGTTTAAAGCCTTTATGATGACTACTATGATATAAATGGGTACTGAGACGACCAAGAGCACAAAGTAGGAAGAAACCAAACTTTTAGATACAAGGGAAGATCAGAGAGGGCTGCACAGAGGAGGTGACCTTTGGAAAAGGAGTACCAAGACTCTAAGCAGAAGTAGGGGATATGGACGCTAAAGAAGCTTAAATATGTGAAAGAATCTTCCAGAAATAGAAGTTCGAAATAGCTATCATAAAATTGTTGAGATGGAAGGCAGGGTCCTAAGACATCTAAATAGAGAGCAGGGTCTTTCATTAACCCATATTTGGCTTCTGTCCCATAGCAATGGGGGTACTGTAAGAGCGTTTAAACCTATGGACTCTGATGTTCTCCCTGTCTCTTAGATAGCTCTAAGTGTGAAGGACGGACTAAATTACAGGAGGCTGATAAACAGTGAGACCGCCCCGAGAAAGGCTACAGTCATCCAAGCAAGATAGGCTGAGGGACTGTACTGACTGTGGTTGAAGAAACTCGGGTTGGCCTAGCTGCTGATGGACTGTGGCTTTGTAAAAGAAGAATGCTTTAGTGTGTATGAATGCACTTTGTATATATGGAAAATTGTAGTCCATGATTAAAGAGAGACATATATTCCTAGGATTCTCCTTGAAGGTGACCCGTAAGAACTTGGGATAGTGGTTGCTAGGGAGTTGCAAGCTGGTCTGCGAGCCCCTCTGCTCTCACAGAGATTGCCTCAAGATGTATCCAGTTACTGAATAGAACGTGCCTCTTTTGCTGCCTCTTAATATGATGAAGTCCCCAAGCACAAGGGGGAAAGTGGGCCATTCGGCACAGAAGTGATTATAAAAATTGACTTTTATGTTGATCGTAGATTCTCCGACATGCCTCCCACCCCATAGTGTGAGAGAAGAAAAAGTGTGACAGGTTTCACCCTGAAGGCAAAGGCACAGTACTTGCCGGGAACTTGTGCCAACCTGGCAATCTGGTGCAACAGCCAAAGGTGTCCTCCAGAAACATGGAGCCGAAGGACATCGTGGCTGGCCCTTTCCTTTCGCCTCTGAAAGCTTCTATTCAACAGTTAGCTCTCTTTTCGCTCCTCTAAATATTTCCCTGAATCTATATACTGAGGTGTGAGATTGTTTTGCAAGGAAGTCTAAATTTTGCAGCTGGATTTTGGGAGGCCATAGAGAAGGAATCCAATAAACTCCCTCCTCCTAAGCTAACAAACACCAATTAAACAACTATGCTTGCACCTGGAACAGCAGAAATTGCTTTAAAATCCTCAATCTGTAGCCCATAATTGCCAGATCATATATAGAAATGTGGGATTTGGGAGTCGTTATGGGTGATAGTGAAACGGCCCATTTATTGCCCTTTCTTGGCTAGAATGTCTCTTGAATGAGTTATTTTCTACTTATGGGCTTCAGCTATGTAATGCCAAACATCTGATCAGTGGAGGCAAAGTTTCAGCCCATTATTTGCTGAACAATATGAAAATGAAATAACGTAAAGATCATAGGGGGAAGGATAGTGTTAGTACAGGGGAGGGATGAGGGGGGTGATCTGTCTAAACATTCCAAGCATTTAGATTGGGTCAAGTTTTCACTTAATTGAAAAGATCTTTCTCAATGATGTGTTAGGGACACAACTCTTGAGTGTCAGAGTGACTCTTAAGTCTGGTTTTATGAAAATTCAGTGTTGCGCTCCCTTCTGGGTGAAGCAGTTACTTTGATCTTTCATCTTGGGATTTCTGAATATTTGGAATGCTATTCCGGTGGTGGTGTGCTAGGCCCAAAATGAGTTCAATGAAAAGTCAGGAAACAAAGACATGGGTTCTTACCATTCACAATCCAAGGAGAAGGCTGTTTGGCTCTGAGTGTCTCTAAAATTCCTCTACATCCTGGAGGTTTATGGGAAATAACCAAGACCTTAGGTGAGCCATGTTAGGAGACAGAAGACCAAGCACCATGGTATCTGCATCTTTTGTCTGCTTCCAAACAGTAGGTGTCCCAAGGTCAAGTGGTTTTGTTTCTTTATTTATTATGCTAATATTTAGTTGAGCCCTTACCATTTAACAGATAATACTTCACATTCATTCTCTTAACTCAGCCCTACAATGAGGTAGATAGTATTATTATTCCCATCTTACAGGTGGAGTAAACTGAATCTCAGAAGGATCAAATAATTCTCCAGGACACACAGCTCCTTTGAGTTGAATGAAGCAGGATTGGAAAGCAGAGAGTGTTGCCCCAGAACCCTTTTGCCTAATCATTAAACTGAATGGTCTCCCAATTAAAGACCCAACTCCTCCTAAAGCCTCTTGTAACAACCCTGTCCACAGAGCAATATCTGTCCCCTGGATTTCTTTTTAAGTTGCTATCTGCAGCACCTGTGTGGAAACTTTCTCTTGCTGAATTAGGTATTACGTAATTTCAACAGTTTTTACTTGTTAGCTTTAATTACTATTTAATTATTGTGCTTTGTTTGCGAATTTTCTTCTAAAATATATTTCAAATTATGGTATACTGCAGGCCATGTCTTCCAATATCTTTACACTTGTGTAGCCCTCCAAGTAGCATGGGGGACTTGGGGTTGACACACAGAGGGCAGGCCTTCCTTAGTAGCAGCAGCAGCCAGTCATTGGCCATAGTGAAACCGTCTGGTCATGCTGAAGCTAAGCTCCCATGGAGACTGGGGTTCCTCAAGTTCTTTCCTCGGCTTGGGGAGTGTGGAAATGGGCGTTCCACTCAGAAATGATGAGCTCCGAGTTAGGGGTGAGATTTTACCCACTCCTTCACCATAGCTGGAACCCTGGGCACGTTTGCAAGGCTAGAGGCGTTTTTCTGACTTGAATGTTGGCATTTTAGTAAGACCTCCTTCCCTGGAGTGTTAAGTGGGGGCCCGAGAAGTGGGTAGGCAGCCAGAGTACAAGTGTCTAAGACTTCTTTTCTGGAGATAACACAGAAAATGCAAGCAAAACTTGCAAAGTGGTTTCTATGTTCTTGGAGTTGTCATTTTTGTCACTTTATTTGGCTGTGAAGCTGATTTTCACACAGGCCTGGTGGTTGTTAAAGTAAACACAAGTATAGTATTAATATCCCCTGCATATATTTAGGTAAAATTGACATCCAGTTGAAGTCAGGAACTGGTTTGCTTACTCATGGTTCTTGGAAACTGTACACATACTGATTTAATACTTATGTTCCCCACATATACTTCCTGACTAACAGTATCTTCTCCTCAACTTTAACAAAATTTTACAAATTTAAGCATACAAAATATGCTTAAAATATCAAGTGAGTATTTTGCAGCCACTATACTTTGAGAATCTGCCAGGCCTACACTCAGAACATGATTCTGAAATATTTTGCTTTGAAGCTTTGGGAATTCATTCATTCCTTTGGATTCATAGGTTATTGACTGCTATTAAGTAGATATATATTTCTTCTATTAGTCACCCCTATTTTGCAAGAAACCTCGTTGCACGATTGAATTGACCTCAGCCTCTTATCAGCTCTAGCGTATTTTAGGAATGAGGTGATGCCTCAGCCAACGTGATATTTTGGAGTAATTGGTCTAGCTAGGAAAAGGCTTCCTCTGATCTGGGACTCTTGTTGGCATTCGGATTGCTTTGGTGGCCCCCAGTTTGACTTCCTCGACTGTGGCTAGTGGTATTTTATTTTATTCTATAGTGATGAGCTAAGGATACTTCTGTTGTCTACCTCCTTATCACCCCCAGTTTCCCATAGTGCATTAAGTATTCAGTCCAAAGCTATATAAACCTAGTCCTTGACTTCAGGGAATCTACAATCCATTTGGGAGAGAATAATTAAAGACCTAATAATGTAAACTAACTAAAAATTTTAGGTAAAGTAGACCTGCCAAAGATCATGCAGTAATTGGCAAAAGAATAATAATTAGAGGAATCAAAGGAGGGGCAATCACCATCAACTGAGGCATCAGAATTTTGCTAAGCAGCAAGAGAAACTTAGCCAGCATTTATTAAGCACCCGCTGTATGCCCAGCCCAAGGCTGTTCTTTCTCTTGCATTTAGTCTTCAAGTAGAATTCAAATTATTTCATTAAAAATAAATTTCAGTAGTATTTTTACTGGGAAAACATTAAGCCTAATCTGGAGTGCTTCTCAAATTATGATATTCAACCCCCCCTTTCTAGAACTATTGTATGTTTCTCCATATATTGAACTCATCTTTTATATCACCAAGTACATGACTTTTTATGTAGATCACAATTCTCATAAGGTTGTTTCTAGGTGTTTTGTATGTTTAGCATTATTATGTATGGATTTTTCCCACCATATCGTCTAGATAGATATTGCTGAAACGTCTATTTTTCTATATGCATCTTATGTCTGACCACTATCCTGAACTCTTGATTCTAAGAGGGCTGGTCCTGGAGAAATGTTTTGATTATCTTAAATGTTCTATGTTTAATAAAAAACTATCTGAAAATAACAAATTTATCTCACTTATCTATAGTTACACATCTCACATCTGATTCATGACTCTTGTATTACCTACATCTTTCAGAACAATAGTCAACAATTTGGTGATATTTCTTCTGTTTTTTCTAATTTTACAAGGAGTGTCTCTCATTTAGAGATTTTGACATTTTGGTATATGTTAGAATCACCTGGGAAAAGACCCCCAGGCATGTGTATTTGAGGTGTAGGGGAGGAGAATCTCCACAAGTAAATTTGAAAGTACATCAGTTTCACTCCAGTCACTACTATGACTTATAATCATTATCATGGAATTTGGTATACTGATTTTACTAGAACATTCTTTGAATATGACTAAATTCCAAGTGCTATACTATGTGCTTAATATGAACCACTTTAATTAGGCTCACACCCACCCTATCAGGTAAGAAATTGCTGTGCCCAGTATTTATAGACAGAACTGAGGCAGAAAGACTAAATAATTTGCTGAAAGTCTCACAGGCAGAAAATGGTAGAGCCAGAATTTAAACCCAAGTCAGAATTATTTCAGAGCACATTACTCAACATTTTATATAGCTAGGTGCAGTGATCAATGATCATATTACGGACCTTTTTTTTTTCTCCCTGTCTTTTGAAATATACTTTTTTTAAAAAACATTTTTAAAGATACTTATTTATTTATTTGACACAGAGAGAGAGAGAGAGAGAGAGAGAGATCACAAATAGGCAGAGAGGTAGGCAGAGGGAGAGGAGGAAGCAGACTCCCTGCTGAGCAGAGAGCTGGATGCGGGGCTCGATCCCAGGACCCCGAGATCAGGACCTGAGCCAAAGGCAGTGGCTTAACCCACTGAGCCACCCAGGCGCCCCTCTTTTGAAATATACTTTTAAAATTTTGCTTACTCCTTGTTCAGTGCCTACTGTGAGGTGGCTTTTCTCCTTCGTCCTATTGATGTTTTTCATTACAGTGGTAGTTTTTCTAATAGTAAATCAGTGCTTCATTCCTAGGGTAGTTTTCTAATTGTAGAACACAATTCTTTTAGATGCTATTGAATTTAATTGAGTAGTATTTTATCAAGTATTTTTCTGCCTACATTGATTAGTGTCATTGATCTATAGGTAGGGTGTTCGTGTTTGTGTGTGTGTGTGTGTCTATGTATTCATCAAATTTGTGTTTCAGGGTCATGCTTCCTTCATTAAAAACCAGAACTAGCTTTTCCGCTTTTCCTATGCTCTGGAACAAATTAGGTGGCAGCAGAATGATGTGATATAGTTCCTGCAGCATTTGAAGGAATTTACCGATAAAGCCTTCTGGCCTCTTGACATGGTTTGTAGATAATTCTTTAATAACTTATAACATTTCTTCCATGGTGATTGATCTGTTGGAAGGCATTCCTTACAGGTGAAAAAGGTGTCATTGTTATTTTCTGCAACCTGCTCGTTATTGAAAACTTAGAAAACACAAAAAGTAGAGAGAAGCAGAAAAATAATCACCAGAGTCTCATACCCCAGATTCACTGCATTATCATTAAATGGATTTCCTTCCATGTTTTTCAAACTCACAATTTTTTAACTTATGATGCACACAAAATTTTGTATCCTGCTCTTCTCAATTACGGTGATAGCATAAACATTTTATTTTTATTATAAAGGTTGTGTGAAGTTACTAAATAATATTTTGTCACTTTCAAGGTGCTCTCTCCTGAATTAAGTCCTGCACACTTGGTTGATGGTTGCATTCCAACTCAGCTAGCTGTAGAACAAAGAAACAAAGGAAAGATAGTATACAAATGAATTGTCATTAAAAATGATGCAGAACATTAAAAACCATGTTCCCTGGCAGTGAGTGCAAGAGAAAGCCAGGGCAGATTTCTATGCCCTCCAGTTTAAGTCATTTTCGATCTTAAATACTCATTTCATTGATTACTGTAGCATTCTATACTAGAAAACAGAAATAAGCAGAGAGGGGAATGACTCCATTGAAGGCAGAGTGGGGAATGAGGGAAGAGGATTCCTGGATGGAAGGACGGCTTTAATATGTTTCTAAAGGATAAACAGAAATTTCTAGGACAGTAGCAAATAGAAAAGTCAAAGATGCAGAGGTATGGAATAGGAAGGTGTGTTGGGGGAATTATAAGTAGAGTCTGAAACACCAAGAGTGAAGGGACAGGTGGCAGAATGTAGGCCCAGAGAGGTGGGTGCAGCTGAGATCAATGAGCAGCAATGTTCAATAGCCAGTGATCTGGAAGCCAAGGGCATTTAGACCCTCTAATTTAGCTGTGCCTATCAATACCCTTCTGGCCTACAAGTGCTGTCAAATTGCCAAGTTTTAAAAAATACTTTTTACATAGATGCTGTTTTAATCCTGATTTCATCAAACTTTGACTTATTAGGTAATTATTTTCTGCTTAGTTGGCAATAATTGGAGTCTTCGTTTGTGTTCTCCCAGAGGCAGACCCTAAGACGAGGCTTTGAGTACAAGTAATTTATTTGTGAAATGAGCCCTGCCTAAGAAGTATGAGTAGGGGAGTGGGGAAGGGATAAAGGGGAGGAAAGGCAGTCAGTATAATTACTGTTGTGAGAAACTGGAGATTCATTCCACCTGGGAACTCCAGGAGTATAAAACATGCCCCCTAGAGTTATCCCACCTATGGGGCGAGGGAGCTGGGATATGTATACACCATCTCCTGCTGAACATTGATCAAGGATTTCTGGGGGACAGTAGGTAGTTAATTCCTTGCATATCTGGCCTGCTATGGATGCAAGCAGAGTGGCTCTGGAGGCCAGTGATAGACCTCAGGTAAAGAGGTGCTGACGGAAGTTAGGCCAGCATGCGCAGCAATAAGACTCAGGCGGGGTATGAGTGGGATGCTGACAACCTCTGCTACAGCTGGGCATAATAGAATAAAATGAGATAT
Source organism: Mustela nigripes (assembly GCF_022355385.1). Taxonomy (NCBI): domain Eukaryota; kingdom Metazoa; phylum Chordata; class Mammalia; order Carnivora; family Mustelidae; genus Mustela; species Mustela nigripes. The sequence goes on along the minus strand of NC_081569.1, from coordinate 41,421,201 downwards.
TTATCTTTAAAGCTGCTTTGTGTCTATCCATAGACACTTATTTCTTTTGACAGATACCATAAAATCTTCAAAATCACAAAGTCCAGCAACCGTTATTGCACAAACCTTTTAGATTCCATGCTTACAAATTATTCATGGAGCCCCACTTGGAACTCCCAATGACTTAGCACTCCCTTCCTTCCTCTCAAGACAGCCCATTGAATCTCCTCACTCTTTTGTGTTTTAAAATGCATCTCCTAATAGTCTGCAAAGACCTGTCTCCTTTCCATTGGCTGCATGCTGAGAAAACCTAATTTCTTATTTACATGGGGGTTCTCCATCCCTGGCTGCATGTTAAAATCACCAAGAGGACTCTTAAAGTGTACAAATTTAGGGAGGGAAAGTTCCCTCCAGGGCACCTGAATAAGAATCTCTTGGCAGTGGGACTGAAGAGTCCACAGATTTATGCCAGAACGTTCTTACAGAGTCAGTCTAGCCTTCGTCTGTGGGGTAGAGTTGGGGATCACTGCTCTATATATCATCTTTTAGTAAACTGTCACAGCCATCACAGCCATCTCAAGAGTCCCCCTCTCCATGGAAGAGCTTCCTATTCCCTACAAACATCCTTATTATGACATGGCTTAGAGTCCCTTCAACATTCTCTCCCGTCTTATGACTATCATTGTATCTATTTTTACATTAAAATGTGCCACCAAGAAATGAATATAATTGTGTTCTGAGAGTGTAGAGCACAGCAGAATTATCCCCTCTTGTCTTCTGAACACTGTAATTTAATTAATACAGCCTCAGGTCACATTAAAACTTTTTGAGGCCAGTTAAACTATGGAATCATGATGCACTCAGCATTGACTGAAGCTCTCTAAATCTATCTTCTTTACCTTGGAAGTTGGATTTTTAGTTTAATTTGGTTTTGACTCAAGGGCAGTACTCCATTGTTTTCCCTTTCCTTCAGTGTTTTTTTTTTTTTTCCTTTTTATAAAATAGGCATTAAGAAATGGAGTCAATGAGATTTAAAATAAAGGGTGGGTCAAGGAAGCCTCCAAGGATTCTAGCTGTAGAAGTTACATGAAGCTTCTATTAAGAATTTTGGAGGTGAAGCAGTTGAAGGACGGAGTAGAGATGATAAGTTTGGCTACAGCCATGTTGGGTTTTTGGTGCATCAGGCAGAGGTGTCTAGTCGATGGCTGTGGAGATCAGAATGCAAGTTAGAGACATAAGTTTGGAGCCCATAGGTTTCTAGGTGGTATTTAGAGCTGTAGAAATCACTTTCTCTTAACATAGGTTATTATTCATATTTTATTATTCATGTTTTAGTTATAATATAGTATTGAAAAAATAAAAGACTGCAGTATGGTTCTAAAGACCTTCCTTCCAGCAGCCATTGATTATCCAGAACGTACTTTTCTATATTAAACCTATTTGGACACCATAAGAAATCTTGTCAAATTTCTAAATGAAATTCAGATATATTATCTCTCTCTCATTTCCCTGATGCCCCTGATTAGTAACCAGGTAGAAGGAATGATGTCTGACTTCAGGAACAAGCCATTAGGAAATTATGTTTCTGTTTGCAATTCTAGTCACAAAGTTACTTGTTCATTGTGTAAGTAATGCTTTTTTGGCTTGATCAGAGGTCTTTGCACATGAATTACATTCCAAGCCTGGCTCTCTTTAAGTTTTTGTAAAATGTTTAAAAACGTTTGGCAAATCAAACATAGTTTTGATTAATGGACATTCTTTCTCCAAGAAGAAACTTTTAGGGAAAAAAAAAAAAAAAAAAACCAACCAGTGAATTAATTCAGAAAATAAAAGTAAGCCAAAATGATCTTAACAGAAGTGCAAACTGTTTCTCAACAGTCATGTCTCAGGCTGTGAAATGGTTAAAATGAAAAGCATTTTGGGGTTTCATTGGAGAAATGGTCCCTGGGATTAAATTCTCTTTTGACTTGACTTCAAACAAAACAGAGCAGCAGGATGGGGTTCTTCGTGCTCTTGGAATGTATGTGATCACTTCCTTGTTATGAATTGCTTTTAAATTATTCCCTTTGCTCCTGTTTACCTCATTATTCTTTGAGCACAAATCTTCCCCTCAAATAATTTATGCGTAAAGGAATCTGATAGAGGAACAGAACAGGCTCACCAAGTGTCTCCTGCTCATTACAAGTGAATAAATAAATAGGAATACCAAACAATCATTCTCATCAAAAGAATGTGGTAGGGTTTTTTTTTTTTTTTTTTCCTAGACATCTCTAATAATTACTGAGGGATTAGGGGAATCTATCCACTGTGAAACTTAGCAGAGGTTTATAAAATCAGCCCAGTCAAATATCTTGGATTCAGCCTTGGTGGCATTATTTTCTGCCATAATAAACCTCCTCATGATGAATCAGAAATTTTATGCTATTAGGAGCCCAATTCTCTGTGAATGTAGTGTGGGGTTAGGGGTATGTTTTATTGGGGGAAGGGGGAAGGGGTGGTTGTAGTAAAGCACTTTTTTTTTATGATAAAAGTCAGGGAATTGATATCATCTCTTGCCTCAGATTATCTGCTAATGCATACTTACCCTGAGTTAATCATGAACAGAGGAATAAACCTCATTGGCGCACATGGATGTTGTGTATACAATTTTGTTCTCATTAGCACACCACAGTAACCAAGTATTCTCACCTCTTCCTTCTTGTCTCTCGCCTTCCTCTTCTATCAAATCTAAAGAGTCAAATGCCCAGTGCAGTGTCACACTTTCTTACCATGCGTAATTTGTTCACTTCAGGCTTCTTAGATTGGAAATGGTACCCTCCTGACTATTCTTTGGCATCCAGGAGCTCATACTAATAGTGAATTTATGGAGGGCCAGGGATGCTGAATTTCATCCTAGCCTAAAAAGAAATGAATCCCCTCTAAAATTTAACCCTACTGTGGTAGGTGCTGTGCCCTTCTTCCCAGATTCCCCTGGGCAGAATAAAGGACTTCTCCAAGTGCTGGGATTGCTCAAAGAAGGCAGCCATCAGCTGTCAGCTTTTTGGGGGCATTATCTTTTCTGATGAAAATTGCTTTGCCAAAGGTCATACCTCTCTGCATGGCAGCCCATATTCAATTTGATGACTGACATAATGGTGTAAAAGGCCCAGCCCCCTGTCCCAACTCAGGACAACTTCAGAGGACCATACCAGCTCTGGAGCTCCCTGTTAGGTCCCCTGGAGCTTGCACTGGGACTTCGTCACAGCTGGCATCTCCCTCTGCCCAGTCCAGACTTCCTCCACTCCCTTCCACAGGTGCTTTTCCCAGGAGCTTTCCCTGATGACCCTGCATGCTAATTTCCATCTCAGACTCTGTTTCCAGGGGGCCCACTGTACTTTGATGTGTGGAAATTAGCTGCATCTTATGTTATTTCATTGGTTATACCCCCCGTTTGTTCCCAAAAGGGTTTAATTCAAGTCAAGAAGAAGTCTGAGTAAGCACAATTCAATGACTACTGGGGCTACTTGGGACTGGGCTTTTGGCTGATAATATATATGACGAGACATCAGAATGGTTGAGGGAGGTGAGGAAGGCTTTTAGAGTAGAGGTTCCCCAGCCCACTTCCTTAATGGGACTCTCCAGTAGTACGACCTGGATATTCTGAAGTACAGTCTTATTTCACTATCATGGCTTTAGGACATCCTGGCATCCTGTTTTATGATAGCAAACTCAAAGTACCAAATCCCCAAACTGGCTTTTCCGTTGTCCTAACCGAAATGTGACAGTTATTAATAAGTTCAAAATGGATCACTTATGTTTTCTTCTTGGCCCTAAGAGAAATGGATATCTGGGAAAGTTTCCAGGGTGTTTTAAGGTCTGCCCTCTACCAGATATTCAGGTCTAGCCAACAACTGATCATGTTCTAGCCCTAGGAGCCTAAGTATCCAACTTGACTCTGTGGCACTTGCAGGAGAACACAGTTGTTTGGCCAGTGAATGGACTGAGGAGCTCAAAACCGAGAGTCCACATTTGCCAGCCAATGTGCTCAGGGAGCCAAAGGACACACAGAAGCTCTTGGATACTTTGTGCCACCCTGGGAAGCCTTCCCAAACTTCACCAACCTGAAGGTGTCCCTGGAAGGCCACTGGAGTGAATGCATGGGCACCTTCTTAGGTGTTAAAAGCATATTTCTTCCCCTGTCAAAGTCATGTCTTTTTGGTGAAGATCAAATGCTCACGCTGATGCTCTTTTGGGAACATCATTGAAGTTTGCAGTTCTCTTTTTAGACTCATCCAGGGCTCTTGTTCCACATAACTGTACCCCACCACCCTCCAATACCACCCCCACTACTGTCACCCCTTCACCCACTCTCCCTTCTAGACCTGGTTTTCAGTTGCATAAGCTCTTTATCTTGGAAGCTATTAAATTAATCCTTTCCTAAGAAGACTCTGAAGACCTTTAGAGATAAATTCCCAATGGTGGGATTTTGGTCATTCTGGTAGGACGCAGGGAGAGATTTTTTAGCACAACATTAATTCTGTGTTTACCTTCAATTCATACAAGAAAAGGGAAGACTGCCTCCCTTCACATTTAATTCTGAAGCTATCCCAAGGAGGGCAGGAGGGTGTGCAGGAGGCTGACCCGTGACAGTCATGAGAATTCATCTAACAGGTCTCCAGTACAGGGGTGCAGTTGAGCAAGGGCCAAGCTGTGCCAATTTGAAAGCCATGGCCCAAGAGTGACAGGAATATTAAGGCAGGCATTTCTGGGAAACAGAACTCCACTGACAGCCAGCTTTGGCAAAGGCTCCCCAAAACCTTGTAGAACCTCCCTTAACTCACATGGCATTCTGGGATGCTTCCACCCAATCTCTTTCTGCTGGAAAAGTTATGAGACAAATTACATGATATGACTTAAGCTCCAAAAGTATTACTCTGTTGTCTTCAGAGTAGACCAAATAGGGGCATCTGTGGAAACAGGGAGACCAATGAAGAGGCTATGGGGCTCAGATTCAGATTCTGGATATATATTTTGAAAAGAGAGTACAGGTTTATTGATGGATCAGATGAAGAACATGAAGTCAAGGATTGCTTCACTGTTTTTTACCCCTCGGGTAAAATTTTTTTTTTAACTGTTACCTTTTTCTTTTTTAACGATTTTTTACTAGTTTATCTAATATATATATTTTTTCTTTTTTACATTTTTCTTAGGTGTTTTCTTTTTTTTAATTCTTTTCTTTTCTTTTTTCTTTTTTCTTTTTTTTTCTTTCTTCCTTTTTGAACCTCTTTTTATCCCCTTTCTCCCCCCTCACGATTTTGGATCTCTTCTAACTTGGTTAAAGCATATTTTCCTGGGGTTGTTGCCAACCTTTTAGTATTTTACTTGCCCCTTCATATACCCTTATCTGGACAAAATGACAAGACGGAAAAATTCAACACAAAAAAAAAGAACAAGAGGCAGTACCGAAGGCTAGGGACCTAATCAATACAGACATTGGTAATATGTCAGATCTAGAGTTCAGAATGACAATTCTCAAGGTTCTAGCCGGGCTCAAAAAAGGCATGGAAGATATTAGAGAAACCCTCTCGAGAGATATAAAAGCCCTTTCTGGAGAAATAAAAGAACTAAAATCTAACCAAGTTGAAATCAAAAAAGCTATTAATGAGGTGCAATCAAAAATGGAGGCTCTCACTGCTAGGATAAATGAGGCAGAAGAAAGAATTAGTGATATAGAAGACCAAATGACAGAGAATAAAGAAGCTGAGCAAAAGAGGGACAAACAGCTACTGGACCACGAGGGGAGAATTCGAGAGATAAGTGACACCATAAGACGAAACAACATTAGAATAATTGGGATTCCAGAAGAAGAAGAAAGAGAGAGGGGAGCAGAAGGTATACTGGAGAAAATTATTGGGGAGAATTTCCCCAATATGGCAAAGGGAACGAGCATCAAAATTCAGGAGGTTCAGAGAACGCCCCTCAAAATCAATAAGAATAGGCCCACACCCCGTCACCTAATAGTAAAATTTACAAGTCTCAGTGACAAAGAGAAAATCCTGAAAGCAGCCCGGGAAAAGAAGTCTGTAACATACAATGGTAAAAATATTAGATTGGCAGCTGACTTATCCACAGAGACCTGGCAGGCCAGAAAGAGCTGGCATGATATTTTCAGAGCACTAAACGAGAAAAACATGCAGCCAAGAATACTATATCCAGCTAGGCTATCATTGAAAATAGAAGGAGAGATTAAAAGCTTCCAGGACAAACAAAAACTGAAAAAATTTGCAAACACCAAACCAGCTCTACAGGAAATATTGAAAGGGGTCCTCTAAGCAAAGAGAGAGCCTACAAGTGGTAGATCAGAAAGGAACAGAGACGATATACAGTAACAGTCACCTTACAGGCAATACAATGGCACTAAATTCATATCTCTCAATAATTACCCTGAATGTTAATGGGCTAAATGCCCCTGTCAAAAGACACAGGGTATCAGAATGGATAAAAAACAAAATCCATCTATATGTTGCCTCCAAGAAACTCATTTTAAGCCCGAAGACACCTCCAGATTTAAAGTGAGGGGGTGGAAAAGAATTTACCATGCTAATGGACATCAGAAGAAAGCAGGAGTGGCAATCCTTATATCAGATCAATTAGATTTTAAGCCAAAGACTATAATAAGAGATGAGGAAGGACACTATATCATACTCAAAGGGTCTGTCCAACAAGAAGATTTAACAATTTTAAATATCTATGCCCCCAATGTGGGAGCAGCCAACTATATAAACCAATTAATAACAAAATCAAAGAAACACATCAACAATAATACAATAATAGTAGGGGACTTTAACACTCCCCTCACTGAAATGGACAGATCATCCAAGCAAAAGATCAGCAAGGAAATAAAGGCCTTAAACGACACACTGGACCAGATGGACATCACAGATATATTCAGAACATTTCATCCCAAAGCAACAGAATACACATTCTTCTCTAGTGCACATGGAACATTCTCCAGAATAGATCACATCCTCAGTCCTAAATCAGGACTCAACCGGTATCAAAAGATTGGGATCATTCCCTGCATATTTTCAGACCACAATGCTCTAAAGCTAGAACTCAACCACAAAAGGAAGTTTGGAAAGAACCCAAATACATGGAGACTAAACAGTATCCTTCTAAAGAATGAATGGGTCAACCGGGAAATTAAAGAAGAATTGAAAAAAATCATGGAAACAAATGATAATGAAAATACAACGGTTCAAAATCTGTGGGACACAACAAAGGCAGTCCTGAGAGGAAAATATATAGCGGTACAAGCCTTTCTCAAGAAACAAGAAAGGTCTCAGGTACACAACCTAACCCTACACCTAAAGGAGCTGGAGAAAGAACAAGAAAGAAACCCTAAGCCCAGCAGGAGAAGAGAAATCATAAAGATCAGAGCAGAAATCAATGAAATAGAAACCAAAAAAACAATAGAACAAATCAACGAAACTAGGAGCTGGTTCTTTGAAAGAATTAATAAAAATTGATAAACCCCTGGCCCGACTTATCAAAAAGAAAAGAGAAAGGACCCAAATAAATAAAATCATGAATGAAAGAGGAGAGATCACAACTAACAGCAAAGAAATACAAACTATTATAAGAACATACTATGAGCAACTCTACGCCAATAAATTTGACAATCTGGAAGAAATGGATGCATTCCTAGAAACATATAAACTACCACAACTGAACCAGGAAGAAATAGAAAGCCTGAACAGACCCATAACCAGTAAGGAGATTGAAACGGTCATTAAAAATCTCCAAACAAACAAAAGCCCAGGGCCAGACGGCTTCCCGGGGGAATTCTACCAAACATTTAAAGAAGAACTAATTCCTATTCTCCTGAAACTGTTCCAAAAAATAGAAATGGAAGGAAAACTTCCAAACTCATTTTATGAGGACAGCATCACCTTGATCCCAAAACCAGACAAGGATCCCACCAAAAAAGAGAGCTATAGACCAATATCCTTGATGAACACAGATGCGAAAATACTCAACAAAATACTAGCCAATAGGATTCAACAGTACATTAAAAGGATTATTCACCATGACCAAGTGGGATTTATTCCAGGGCTGCAAGGTTGGTTCAACATCCGCAAATCAGTCAATGTGATACAACACATCAATAAAAGAAAGAACAAGAACCATATGATACTCTCAATAGATGCTGAAAAAGCATTTGACAAAGTACAGCATCCCTTCCTGATCAAAACTCTTCAAAGTGTAGGGATAGAGGGCACATACCTCAATATCATCAAAGCCATCTATGAAAAACCCACCGCAAATATCATTCTCAATGGAGAAAAACTGAAAGCTTTTCCGCTAAGGTCAGGAACACGGCAGGGATGTCCATTATCACCACTGCTATTCAACATCGTACTAGAGGTCCTAGCCTCAGCAATCAGACAACAAAAGGAAATTAAAGGCATCCAAATCGGCAAAGAAGAAGTCAAATTATCACTCTTCGCAGATGATATGATACTATATGTGGAAAACCCAAAAGACTCCACTCCAAAACTGCTAGAACTTATACAGGAATTCAGTAAAGTGTCAGGATATAAAATCAATGCACAGAAATCAGTTGCATTTCTCTACACCAACAGCAAGACAGAAGAAAGAGAAATCAAGGAGTCAATCCCATTTACAATTGCATCCAAAACCATAAGATACCTAGGAATAAACCTAACCAAAGAGACACAGAATCTATACTCAGAAAAGAAAGAAAATTGAGAAGAAATTGAGGAAGACACAAAGAAATGGAAAAATGTTCCATGCTCCTGGATTGGAAGAATAAATATTGTGAAAATGTCTATGCTACCTAAACCAATCTACACATTTAACGCAATTCCTATCAAAGTACCATCCATCTTTTTCAAAGAAATGGAACAAATAATGCTAAAATTTATATGGAACCAGAAAAGACCTCGAATAGCCAAAGGGATATTGAAAAAGAAAGCCAGTGTTGGTGGCATCACAATTCCGGACTTCAAGCTCTATTACAAAGCTGTCATCATCAAGACAGCATGGTACTGGCACAAAAACAGACACATAGATCAATGGAACAGAATAGAGAGCCCAGAAATAGACCCTCAACTCTACAGTCAACTAATCTTCGACAAAGCAGGAAAGAATGTCCAATGGAAAAAAGATAGCCTCTTCAATAAATGGTGCTGGGAAAATTGGACAGCCACATGCAGAAAAATCATTGTATAATTAACTCCTTCTTGCTTTCTGCTTTTCTGAAACCCAGGTTAATGAACTAGGCTTCTATTTTAGCTGTCAATATTTGACTATTTACTAATCAACTCCTTCCACCACCACCATTCCCCATCTGAGCAGAGGTAGAAAAGGCCCTTTCCATTATGAAAAAGGGTTATAGACTCAGGAGGCCTCAGAGAAAATTTAAGGAAAGAAATCACAACCAAATAATAATACTAATAATAACAACAATACTACCTTTAAAGGTTAAGAAGAACATTTCTATCCTTATTTTAATCTTTCTAACTATTCCATAAGATAGGAGAAAAGGGAAGTATAACTACTGTTTGTTGAAGGTCTACCTCATGCCATGCATTTGCTCCAGATTTGCATAAGAGGAATAGGAGTATCAACCCAGATGAACAGATGAGGACTTCAAGGCATGGGAAGGCAATGCTGTGAAGCCATACTTACACTGTGAGCAGGAGATGAGCCAGAATTCAAACACAGCATTGTAGGACTCAAAATCTCTGCAGTGCCAAGCAAGTGCTCCCTTTTTGTGAGTAAAATAAGGATTTCTAATCCAGCCTTTGGACTGTAGGATGGAGAAATGGACTTAGCTGCCTATGCTGCTAAGCAGGCAGTAGGGTCATTCCATGGTTGCCTTGATAAGACAACGATGACCCATTTGTGCTTTCCTAAGTGTCTCTATGCGAAACAATTGTGAAAACAGACTTCCAGAGGCCCTAAACAAGAGCCAATGGTCTAGGTTCCCCATTGAGGAATTGCCAGGACTGATGGCAGAGCCTGGGAGAACAAGAAGGAAATGAGTAGCTGCTTTATATACAAAGAAAGTCCTAGACAAAAAAACACCAAAACATTTCTCAGGAATGCAAAGCAGAGCTACATCATCACTAGTAACCAGAACATCCTACAAAAGTCCTCTTGCACCATCCCTCCTGGCCATTTGTGAGCCACTTTCCTTTTATGTTTACCCAGATGCCAATTTGAATTTGATTTGAAAAGTTCAAGGTAGAGGGAATTTGGGAAGAGGTATACAATTTTAATAGTCTTAGGCTCTACTCCACCAGGGGAATGGCTCTGCCTTCTTCAGCAGGTGGAAGGTCTCATTCAGGCCAGTGGGAAATTTGGTTTCCTGGAGAAACTGGCTTCCAGATATTTAGAGAAAGCTTAAATTGCATTCTCCAGTTGAATCCAATTCAAGAATTGGTCAAGGCACTTAGGAATGACTTCTGGCTTCTTTATAGAGCCAAAAATTGTTCTGTAACGACAACCACAACAACAAAAAGCCATGATAGAGAAGCTCTTTGGAAGGTTCTATTTTTGCTATTACTAGAGAGAGATTAGAATGAGAAGGAAATTACACCATTGTCTTTTGTATCCTGGAAAACTTCCAATTCCCAGCATATCCTACCAGTCTAGTCTCTAGACCAGGGATAGGAATGGATATCTTCCAAAGTTAAGCAAATTGAGCAATGGTCCATAATTTTATTTCTCCTCTTATATGTATCTATATCTCTATAAATTATATGAATATGCTATTATCATTTGCTAATATTTCAGGGCATATGTAACTGCAGTAAGGCTTATACTTCATGAGAGTAGATATACATCTATATTTCATTTATTTTTATTTATTCACTTATTTTTTAAATTAACATATAATGTATTATTTGCCCCAGGGATACAGGTCCCTGAATCAACAGGCTTACTCATTTCATAGCACTCACCATAGCAAATATCCTCCACAATGTCCATAACTCAGTCACCCTATCCCTACCACCCTACCTCCCAGCAACTCTTTTTTTCATGAAATTAAGAGCCTCTTATGGTTTGGCTCCCTTCCAGTCCCATCTTCTTTCATTTTTTCTCTCCCTACCTCCCATGACCCCCCCACTCTGCCTCTCAAATTCCTCAGAGAGATCATATAATAATTGCCTTTCTCTGATTGACTTGTTTTGCTTAGCATAATACCCTCTAGTTCCATCCACATCGTTGCAGATGGCAAGATTTCCTATCTTTTGATGGCTGCATAGTATTCCATTGAATGAATTGAAAATATATATATATATATATATTACATCTTCTTTATCCATTCATGTGTTGATGGACATCTAGATTCTTTCTGTAGTTTCGCTATTGTGGACATTGCTGCTAGAAACATTCAGTTGCACATGCCGCTTCAGATCACTACATTTTTTTAAAAAAAGTTTCACCTACTTATTTGACAGAGAGAGAGATTGGAAGTAGGCAGAGAGGCAGTCAGAGAGAGAGGGGGAAGCAGGCTCCCCACTGAGCAGAGAGCCTGACTTGGGGCTCGATCTCAGGACCCTGAGATCATGACCCAAGCCGAAGACAGAGGCCCAACCCACTGAGCCAACCAGGTGCCCCCAGATCACTACATTTTTATCATTAGAGTAAATACTCAGTAGTGAGATCGCTGGGTCATAGAGTAGCTCTATTTTCAACTTTTTGAGGAACTTCCGTGCTGTTCTCCAGAGTGACTGTACCCACCACAGTACATTCCCACCAAGAGTGTAGGAGGGTTCCCCTTTTTCTGCATCCTTACAGCATCTGTCATTTCCTGACTTGTTAATTTTAGCCATTCTGACTGGCATGAGGTGGTATCTCATTGTGGTTTTGATTTGTATTTCCCTGATACTGAATCATGGGGAGCACTTTTTCATGTGTCTGTTGGCCATCTGGATGTCTTCTTTGCAGAAATGTCTGTTCACATCCTCTGCCCATTTCTTGATTGGATTATTTGTTCTTTGGGTGTTGAGTTTGATAAGTTCTTTATGGATTTTGGATACTAGCCCTTTATCTGACAGGTCATCTGCAAATATCTTCTCCCATTGTGTCAGTTGTCTTTTGGTTTTGTTGATTGTTTTCTTTGCTGTGCAAAAGCTCTTGATCTTGATGAAGTCCCAATAGTTCATTTTTGCCCTTTCTTCCCTTGTCTTTGGTGATATTTCTAGGATGAAGTTGCTGTGGTTGAAGTCAAAGAGGTTGCTGTCTGTGTTCTCCTCTAGAATTTTGATGGATTCCTGTCTCTCATTGAGGTCTTTCATCCATTTTGAGTCTATTTTTGTGTGTGGTGTAAGGAAATGGTCCAGTTTCATTCTTCTTCACATGGCTGTCCAATTTTCCCAACATCATTTGTTGAAGCAACTTTGTTTCCATTGGAGATTCTTTCCTGCTTTGTCAAAGACTAGTTGACCATAAAGTTGAAAGTCCATTTATGGGCTCTCTATTCTGTTCCATTGATCCAAGTGTCTGTTTTTGTGCCAGTACCATACTGTCTTGATGATTACAGCTTTGTAATAGAGCTTGAAGTCTGGAATGGTGATGCGACCAACTTGCGTTTTCTTTTTCAACATTTCTCTATTTGGAGTCTCTTCTGTTTCCAGATAAATTTTAGGATTATTTGTTCCATTTCTTTGAAAAATATTGATGGTATTTTGATAGGGATTGCATTAAATGTATAGATTGCTGTAGGTAGCATAGACATTTTCACAATATTTGTTCTTCCATGAGCATGGAATGTTTTTCCATTTCTCTGTGTCTTCCTCAATTTCTTTTCTGAGTACATTAATAGTTTTCTGAATACAGATTGTTTGCCTCTTTGATTAGGTTTATTCTTAGGTATCTTATGGTTTTGGGTGCAGTTGTAAATGGGATCAACTCCTTAATTTCTCTTTCTTCTGTCTTGCTGTTGGTGTACAAAAATGCAACTGATTTATGTGCTTTGATTTTATATCCTGATACTTTACTGAATTCCTATATGAGTTCTAGCAGTTTTTGAGTGGAGTCTTTTGGGTTTGCCACATACAGTATCATATCATCTGCAGAGAGTGAGAGATTGACTTATTTGCTGATTTGGATGCCTTTTATTTCTTTTTGTTGTCTGATTGCTAAGGCTGGAACTTTTAGTAATATGTTGAATAGCAGTGGTCATAGTGGACAGCCCTGCCATGTTCCTGACCTTAGGGGAAAAGTTCTCAGTTTATCCCCATTGAGAATGATATTTGCTGTGGGTTTTCTATAGATGGCTTTGATGATATTGAGGTATGTACCCTCTATCCCTACACTTTGAAGAGTTTTGATCAAGAAAGGATGCTGTACTTTGTCAAATGCTTTCTTGACATCTACTTAGAGTATATTATGGTTCTTGTTCTTTCTTTTATTAATGTATTGTATCACATTGATTGATTTGTGGATGTTGAACCAACCTTACAGCCCAGGAAAAAAATCCCACTTAGTCATGATAAATAATCCTTTTAATGTACTGTTGGATCCTATTGGCTAGTATTTTGGTGAGAATTTTTGCATCCATGTTCATCAAGGATATTTGTCTGTAATTCTCCTTTTTGATGGGGTCCTTGTCTGGTTCTGGGATCAAAGTAATGCTGGCCTCATAAAATGAGTTTGGAAGTTTTCCTTTCATTTCTGTTTTTTGGAATAATTTCAGAAGAATAGGTATTATCTCTTCTTTAAATGTTTAGAAGAATTGCCCTGAGAAGCTGTCTGACCCTAGGCTCTTGTTTGTTGGGAGATTTTTGATGACTGCTTCAATCTCCTTACTGGTTATGGGTCTGTTCAGGTTTTGTTTTTTTTTTTTCCTTCTTGGTTCAGTTTTGGTAGTTTATATGTCTCTAGGAATGCATCCATTTCTTCTAGATTGTCAAATTTTCTGGCGTATAGTTGCTCATAATATGTTCTTATAATTGTTTGTATTTCTTTGGTGTTGGTTGTGATCATTCCTCTTTCATTCATGATTTTATTAATTTGGATCCTTTCTCTTTTCTTTTTGATAATTCTGGCCAGGGGTTTATCAATCTTAATAATTCTTTCAAAGAACCAGCTCCTAGTTTTGTTGATCTGTTCTACTGTAGTCTTTTGGTTTCTATGTCATTGATTTCTGCTCTGATCTTTATTATTTTTCTTCTCCTGCTGGATTTAGGCTTTCTTTGCTGTTCTTTTTCCAGATCTTTTAGGTGTTGGGTTAGCTTGTGTACTTGAGACCTTTCTTGTTTCTTGAGAAAGGCTTGTATTGCTATATACTTTCCTTTCAGGGCTGCCTTTGCTATGTCCCCAAAATTTTGAACAGTTGTGTTTTCATTTTTATTTTCTATGAATTTTTTCAATTCTTCTTTAATTTCCTGGTTAACCCATTCATTGTAGTAGGATGCTCTTTAGCTCCATGTATTTGAGTTTTTTCCAACTTTCCTCTTGTGGTTGAGCTCTAGCTTCAAAGCATTGTGGCCTGAAAATATGCAGGGAATGATCCCAATCTTTTGGTGCCACTTGAGACCTGATTTGTGACCCAGGATGTGATCTATTCTGGAGAATGTTCCATGTGCCTGTGAGAAGAATGTGTATTCTGTTGCTTTGGGATGGAATGTTCTAAATAAATCTGTGGTGTCCATCTCATCCAGTGTGTCATTTAAAGCCTTTATTTCCTTGTTGATGTTTTGCTTAGATGATCTGTCCATTTCAGTGAGGTAGGTGTTAAAGTCCCCAGTGTTACTGTATTATTGCTGATGTGTTTCTTTGAGTTTGTTATTAATTGGTTTGTATAATTGGCTGCTCCCACGTGAGGGGCATAGATATTTAAAATTGTTAGATCTTCTTGTTGGCATAGATATTTAAAATTGTTAGATCTTCTTGTTGGACAGACCCTCTAATTATTATACAGTGTCCTTCCTCATCTCATACTATAGTCTTTGGCTTAAAATCTAATTAGTCTAATATAAAGACTTCCACTCCAGCTTTCTTTTGATGTTCATTAGCATGGTAAATTGTTTTCTATCCCTCACTTTCAATCTGGAGGTGTCTTTGGGTCTAAAATGAGTTTCTTACAGACAGCAAATGGATGGGTCTTGTTTTTTTTACCCATTCTGATAATGCTGTGTTTTTTGATTGAGGGCATTTAGCCCATTTACATTCAGGACAACTATTAAAAGATATGAATTTAGTGCCATTGTATTGCCTGTAAGGTGACCGTTACCGTATATTGTCTCTGTTCCTTTCTGGTCTGTTCTTTTAGGCTTTCTCTTTGCTTAGAGGGTCCCTTTCAATATTTCCTGTAGTGTTGTTTTGGTGTTTGCAAATTATTTTAGCTTTTGTTTGTCCTGGAAGCTTTTTATCTCCCCTTCTATTTTCATTGACAGCCTAGCTGGATATAGTATTTTGGCTGCATATTTTTCTTGTTTAGTGCTCTGAATATATCATTTCTGGCCTACTAGGTCTCTGTGGCTAGGTCTGCTGCCAATATAATATTTCTACCATTGTATGTTTACAGACCTCTTGTCCTGAGCTGTTTTCAGGATTTTCTCTTTGTCACTGAGACTCATAAGTTTTCTATTAGATGATGGGTTGTGGACCTATTTTTATTGATTTTGAGGGGGATTCTCTGCCTCTTGGATTTTTATGCTTGTTCCCTTCACCAGATTAGGGAAATTATTTGCTATAATTCACTCCAATCTACCCTTCTTCCTCTCTATCTCTTTTTTATTCTTCTGGGATCCCAGTTATTCTAATATTGTTTTGTCTTATGGTATCAATTACCTCACAAATTCTCCCTTCATGGTCCAGTTGTTGTTTCTCTCTCTTTTTCTCAGCTTCTTTATTTCCCATCATTTGGTCTTCTATATCACTAATTCTCTCTTTTGCTTCATTTATCCTAGCAATAAGAGACTCCATTTTTTAATTGCACCTCATTAATAGCTTTTCTGATTTCCACTTGGTTAGATTTTAGTTCTTTAATGTCTCCAGAAAGGGCTTTTATTTCTCCAGAAAGGGATTCTCTGGTATCTTCCATGCTTTTTTTCGAGCCCAGCTAGATAGCACCTTGATAATCATTCTGAACTCTAGTACTGACATATTACTAATGTCTGTATTGATTAGGTCCCTAGCTATCAGTACTGCCTCTTGTTATTATTATTATTATTTTTTTTTTGGAGATGAGTTTTCCTGCCTTGTCATTTTGTCCAGATAAAAATAGATGGATGAGAGAACAAAATACTAAAAGGGTAGCAACAACCCCAGAAAAATATACATTAACCAAATCAGATGAGACCTGAAACTGGTGGGAGAAAAAAGGGGGAAGAAAAGAAGAATGTGTGTGTGTGTGTGTGTGTGTGTGTGTGTGTATGAATGATGAATGACTGGTTTATAGAACAGAGCCACATACTAGATTTTGGGTGTATTTTGGTCTGTTAGAAGAAACTATCTCCCGAAATTTTAAAGAAAGAAAATAAAAAAATACACACACATACACAAATGAGGGTACACACTGTGATGGGATGGAATGCTGTAAAGTTGAAAATTTGAAAAGGATTCTAGAAAAGGAATTGAAAATAAGTTGGTTGAAAAAAGAAAAGAGAAAGAGAAAAGAGGAAAGAATGTGATCAAATTGGAGACTAGAACAAAGCCATGCACTAGATTTAGGGTATATTTTGATCTATTAGAAGAAATTGTATTTCGAAATTTTAGAGAAAAAAATCTATATGTATATAAATAATAAGGTTAAATACAATGAAGGGATAAAATATGACTGTAACAATGAAAACTAAAAAATATTTTTTAAAGGTATTGACAAGATAAAATAGTTTAAAAACTTTAGAATGGGAAAGAGGAAAAATTTTTTTAATTTTTAAAATTTTTAAAAATGCCATTCGATCAAAATTCCACCTGTATTTTTCAAAGAGCTGGAGCAAATAATCCTAAAATTTGTATAGAATCAGAAGAAACCCTAAATTGCTAAGGAAATGTTGAAAAAGAAAAACAAAACTGGCGGCATCACATTACCTTATTACAAGCTTTACTACAAAGCTGTGATCACCAAGACAGCATGGCACTGGCATAAAAACAGATACATAGACCAGTGGAATAGAGTAGAAAGGCCAGATATGGATCCTCAACTTTATGGTCAAATAATCTTCGACAAAGCAGGAAAAAATATACAGTGGAAAAAAGACAGTCTCTTCAATAAATGGTGCTGGGAAAATTGGACAGTTATATATAGAAGAATGAAACTCGACTATTCTCTTATACTGTGCACTAAGATAAACTCGAAATGGATAAAAGACCTCAACGTGAAACAGCAGCCTATCAAAATCCTAGAGGAGAACATAGGCAGTAACCTTTTTGATATCAGCCACGGCAACTTCTTTCAAGATATGTCTCCAGGGCACCTGGGTGACTCAGTGGGTTAAAGCCTCTGCCTTCGGCTCAGGTCATGATCCCAGGGTCCTTGGATCGAGCCTCGCATCGGGCTCTCTGCTCAGCAGGAAGCCTGCTTCCTCCTTTCTCTCACTCTCTGCCTGCCTCTCTGCCTACTTGTAATCTCTGTCTATCAAATAAAATAAATAAAATCTTAAAAAAAAAAAGATATGTCTCCAAAGGCAAAGGAAACAAAAGCAAAAATGAACTTTTGGGACTTCATCAAGATCAAAAACTTCTGCATAACAAAGGAAACAGTCAACAAAACAAAGAGGCAACCCACAGAAAGGGAGAAGACATTTGCAAATGACAGTACAGACAAAAGGCTGATATTCAGGATCTATAAAGAACTTCTCAAACTCAACACACACAAAAGAGATAATCATGTCAAAAAAATGGGCAGAAGACATGAACAGACACGTCTCCAGTGAAGACATACAAATGGCTATCAGACACATGAAAAAATGTTCATGATCACTAGCTATCAGGGAGATTCAAATTAAAACCACATTGAGATACCACCTTACACCAGTTAGAATGGCCAAAATTAGCAAGACAGGAAACAATGTGTGTTGGAGAGGATGTGGAGAAAGGGGAACCCTCTTACACTGTTGGTGGGAATACAAGTTGGTGCAGCCAATTTGGAGAACAGTGTGCAGATTCCTTAAGAAATTAAAAATAAAGCTTCCCTATGACCCTGCAAT